>NC_072053.1:1802118-1987118 GCF_027791375.1 Indicator indicator | reverse complement strand
TTTTTTTCTCCAACAGATTTGTAAGAGGACAACATTATATTTTTCTTCTGAGATACTGTTAATTTACAGAAGACAACATCAAAAATATTATTTTTGCTGAAATTTAAGTATCTCAATCGCTTCAGACAATACATGTGTACTGGATCTAGCATCCATTCGTTAACATCATCAGTGACCTGGAGGAAGGGATAGAGTGGACTGTCAGCAGCTTTGATGGTGGTACAAAACTAAGAGGACTGGCTGACACCCCATCAAGCTGTGCTGCCACTCAGTGATACCTGGACAGGCTGGAGGGTTGGTTGGGGTGGAATGTCATGAAGATCAACAAGGACAAGTGCAGAGTCCTACACTGTGCAAGAATAACCCCATGCACTAGTACAGGTTTTAAGGGCTGACCTGCTGGAAAGCAACTCGAGGGAGAAGGACCTCGGAGTCCTGGTGGATGTAAATTGACCATGAGAGAGCAATGTGCCCTTGTAGCCAAGAAGGCCAATGGTATCTTGGGGTACATTAAGAAGTGTGTGGCCAGCTGGTCAAGGGAAGTTCTCCTGCCCCTCTACCCTGCCCTAGTGAGGCCTCATCTGGAATATTGTGTCCAGTTACAGACTCCCCAGTTCAAGAGCGAAAGGAATATACTAGAGACTGCCCAACAGAGGATATGAGGATGATTAAGGAAATAGAGCATCTGTTTGATGAGGAAAAGCTGAGAGACATGGGGCTCTTTTGTCTGGACAGAGAAGCCTGAGAGGGGATTTGATCAAGATCTACAATTTTAGATTTATATCTACAATCTACATTCTATATCTAGATATATCTATCTATATCTACAATAAATATTGATTGATATAGGGTGTCAAGAAGAAAGGGCCAATCTGTTTTTGTTGGTACCCAGTGATAGGAGAAGGGGCAATGGAGACAAACTGGGACAACGACATTCTACTTCAACATGAGGAAAAACTTATTTACTCTGAGGGTGATGGAGCCCTGTAAAAGGCTGCATATGGAGGTTGTGGAATTTCCTTCTCTGGAGGCTTTCAAAACCCACCTGGATGTGTTCCTGTGCAGCCTGCTTTAGGTGACCCTGTTTTAGCAGTGGGTTGGACTAGATGACCTCCAGAGGTCTCTTCCAACCCCTGCCATTCTCTGATTCTATGATTACTAATTATGATGATTCTTTGCTTTCTTAAATAGTGAATATAATACTTGGTCTGAAAAGGATTTGCTCAGCAGCTGCATGACTAAGACATTAGGGCTGTGGTTCATATGATCTGCATTTTACATGTTCAAAGCTCAGCTCTGCAATTTCAAAAAAATTCTTAAATTTACATTGTGGTACATTGTCAAAATGAGGACATCACAGAGATTAGCAAATAATTGCTTTGCTGTAATTTACCACTTGCCAAATGGTTGCATTATTTCCCTTCAGGTATAAAAACAAGACCGCACGGAAGCACCGTCAGCAGCTGGTTGGCAGCCTTTTTGGACATGCCATGAACAAACACGGTGTTCCTTAAAACTGCATGTACAAAACTGCAGGTACTGCAGCTAGTGGCAGTGTGGCATCTCCTGATTAGTGGTGTTGCATGGATTTTTAATGTCAGACAAAGATTCACAGTATTTAAATAATGTTCATGACATTTGGACCACTAGATGGGTAAAGAAGTGGCTTGATGGCCACACCCAAAGAGTGGCTGTCAATGGCTCCATGTCCCAGTGCAGGCCAGAGACAAGTGGAGTCCCTCAGGGATCAGTCCTGGGACCAGTCTTGTTCAACATCTTTGTTGGCTACATGGACAGAGGCATTGAGTGCACCTTCAGCAAGTTTGCTGATGACACCAAGCTGTGTGGTGCAGCAGACAGCTGGAGGGAAGGGATCCATCCAGAGGGACCTGGACAGGCTGGAGAGGTGGGCACAAGCCAACCTCATGAGGTTCAACAAGACCAAGTGCAAGGTCCTGCATCTGCGTGGAGGCAATTCCAAGCACAAATCCAGGCTGGGCAGTGACTGGCTGGAAAGCAGCCCTGAGGAGAGGGACTTGGGGGTGCTGGTGCATGAGAAGCTCACCAGGAGCTGTCAATGTGCACTTGCAGTCCAGAAAGCCAAGCAGAGCCTGGGCTGCAGCAAGAGAAGTGTGGCCAGCAGGTCAAGGGAGGTGATTCTCCCTCTCTGCTCAGCTCTGGTGAGACCCCACCTGGAGTACTGCATCCAGTTCTGGAGCCCCTATTACAAGAGGGATCTGGACATGCTGGAAGGTGTCCAGAGAAGGGCCACCAGGATGATCAGAGGGCTGGAGCACCTCTGCTATGAGGAGAGACTGAAAGAGTTGGGGCTGTTCAGTCTGGAGAGGAGAAGGCTCCGAGGTGACCTTCTTGTGGCCTTCCAGTATCTGAAGGGGGCTGCAAGAAAGCTGGGGAGGGACTTTTTAGGATATCAGGGAGTGATAGGACTGGGGGGAATGGAATAAAGCTGGAAGTGGAGAGATTCAGGCTGGATGTGAGGAAGAAGTTCTTCCCCATGAGAGTGGTGAGAGCCTGGAATGGGTTGTGCAGGGAGGTGGTTGAGGCCCCATCCCTGGAGGTGTTTGCAGCCAGGCTGGATGAGGCTCTGGCCAGCCTGATCTAGTGTGAAGTGTCCCTGCCCATGGCAGTGGGGTTGGAACTGGATGATCCTTGTGGTCCCTTCCAACCCTGACTAATTCTGTGATTTCTTTATCCTTTCACTGTAGGTATCATGAATGTTTTTGATTGTCAATAACTGAAAACTCAGGCAAACCAATTTGTTTTCACTATTTAATGTTAAATGTTTTCTGGAATTCACTGACATTGTCTCAGCTTAAAAAAACCCAACCAACCAAACACCTTTTTAAAGTTTATCTTCTTATCTTTATTACTAACATAATCATCAACCTTTGTATGTGAGGTGTATAACCTGGGATTCACTGTGAAATCTTCCATCTCCTTATCCTTCATATCTAGGCATGTAAGCAAGAGTTTTCTTTCTAACATTCTAAAGAAACATTCATTACTTTATATCTCAAATCCTTTACACACACTTTGGTATGTTACTTGTTTCCTTGAATCCTCTCTATTCAAGCTTGTCTAGGAAAAATGGTATTCCGTTCCCTGTAGTTAATAAGAAGGTAATTTGAGTTGCTCCTCTGGTCTCATTGAGCCCACATTTCTTGTGTGAGTTTTTAGGGGCAATACTATTCAGACTAGTCCTCCATATATTCCTAATTTTTTTTTCTTTTATTACATATCTCTCATCTTCTGTTGCAAGAATGATGTGTCCTCTCATTTTTTCCCCTTTGGCTCTCATATGCAAGAAAGATGAGTAAACAGACTAGTTTTTGTCACAAATTAGACATTAGGTACTGGGTTATGATCATAGAATCAGAAGAAAACTTTCATTGGAAGGGACTTCCAATGACCATAGAATCATAGAATTTTTTTGGTTAGAAGAAACCATCAAGTCCATCATCAAGTCCAACCATGAACCTAAGGCTACTATGGACATTAAACCATGTCCCAAAGTGCCATGTCCAGATGTGTCTTGAACACCTCCATGGATGGTGACTCCACCACCTCCCAGGGCAACCTATTCCAATGCCTGACCACTCTTGCAGTGAAGAAATTTTTCCTGATCTCCAACCTAAACCTCCTCTGGCACAATTTCAGACCATTTCCTCTTGTTCTGTCACCTGATACTAGGGAGAGGAGACCAGTGATCACCTCATTATAGCCTCCTTTTGGGGTCGTAGAGCAATGAGGTCTCCTCTCAGCCTCCTCTTCTGCAGACTAACCAACCTCAGTTCCCTTCTCTGAGCAAAACCTGTGTGGGTTTTATATTTATTATAGAGAATACTTACTGATTTGTGTTTATTCTTTTAGTGGTAGAAAGCACCTACAAGAATTCTTGGGCTAGCTAAACTTTTAGAGAATGGAGAGAGGAACAAAGTAAAATGAGATGGTGATTGGGGCCAAAAGTCTTGAATTCCCCACTTTCTTGGGAGTTTGTTTCTGGATACCAAAGCCCAAGTCCTATTCATGGTTAAAAAGAAAACTGCCAACCAAACCAATGCTTAACCTGGTTACTTAGTATTGAGTACTTGACAAAAAGAGGTGCAGTGGTTGAGTCACTGACAAATAATTTGTAGTACAGTTATGGGAATTCTAGGTTGATTAACTTTTTTTCCCTACCAGGTAAACTAGTTAAAAACAGTTAAATAAGAAACAAGAAAACGCCCAAGTAAGCATGAGTGCAACTGTTTTTTCTTCCCGAGTTTCTCAACTTGTAGCTGATAAAAAGCTTACAGAGATACTACTTAGGTCCTGTTGACTTACTGCAATAGTGGCAGCTTATTTTCCCATTTCAGTAAGAGTGGCTTTCTGAATGGAGGAATTTGGGCTATGGCTAGGAATGAAGCTAGAAAAGAAATTCCTGGAAGGAACCAAGCCTGGAGAGAAACGCTCTCAGGCTGGAGTTTGTTCTTCGTTAGCTTCTTGACAAGCCAGCCTTAAGGAGAGAGCTACTCAGGCTTTCATTTTAGTTCATAGAATGCTTATGAAAGATATTAAAGAAAAATAAAATAGCAGTAATGTATTTCTAGAATGAATAATAACCTTAAAGTGAATGGCTATTCATGGAACTAGTTTTAAGCAAATACTATAATTTGTGTGAAGCTGATGCTGCAAGTGCACGTGCTTCTGTATCCAGCTGTCATTGCATGGAGAAAACTGGAGGCTGCTTTGATTTTCAGTATGCAAGTTTTGAAGCAGTAAAGCAGAATCTTCTGAAATGGCCTGCCATTGTCAAGTGAAGGTGAGAGACAGCAAGTCGTGTTCTTCCTGACTTCACACAGCCTGGTTCAGTGCTGCTCCTTAGCTCTCATTCCATTTGGGACAGCTGCCTGTCCCAAAAAGTTGTGCTTTGATGCCATTTTCCTGTTCTGCCTCCAGAGAGGGCATCTTTCCACACCACCTTCTTGTACCTCGTGTTGTCTAACATCCTTTTTGCTGTACTACAGATCTACCTAGCCTAAGTCCCAAGTGCTCACCATATGATGGGTGTGCTATATAGTAGAAGCAAGTATTTTACTGTGGTCTTGATGTGAAAACAGTGAAACCTAACACACTATGAAGGCCAAGAAGACTTTACTACACTTATAGAATTGTTTATGATATTCTATGATTCATCTTCTATCACAGAATCAAAGAATTGTTTTGGTTGGAAAAGACCTTTGAGTCCAGCTGTTAATCCAGCACTGCCAGGTCACCACTAAAGCCACGTCCTTCAGCACCACGTCAACGAGTCTTTTAAATACGTCCAGGGATGGGGACTCCACCATTGCCCTGGGCAGCCTGTTCCAGGGCTTGACAACCCTTTTGGGGAAGACATTTTTCCTGATGGGAAATCTTAATTCTGTACATAGGAGAGCATTTTCTTTTTGTTTGTTTGCAAGAAGAACGTGCAAATGTTACTGAAGCAGATTTTGCTAGCAAAAAAGAAATAGAAATACTTGAAAATGCCATTCCACAGGGCTCAAAAAGTTATTTGAAGCTAGCCCCTTGAAGTTTCTAGTCCTGATAACCAGAGCTGTTCCTAAATCTGATGCACATCAGGCCTTTGGTTTGACAGAAGTAATGTTTCCCTTCTATGTGCCTGGCAATCACATATAGAGGTTCTCCCAATTTTTTATCAATTTCTATCTCCTGAATACCCAATTACATAAAACCTTGGTCACTGCAGGGTTGTAAACAGATGATCCTTGAGGAGGTCCCTTCCAATCCTGACAATTCCATGGTTCTATAATTCTATGTCTGTTCATGAAACTCTGCTGTTAGGATGGACATTATCTGAACACAGGACATACTTATCTCTGCTGCCACTCTGAATTGTTCCTTGCTCTGCATGGTAGTTACAAGCAGCCTGTGTTGCACACTGTTGTCTAGTGAGCAGCCAAGCCTTAGGTTAATTTTCTCTTTCAGAGAGAGGAAGAACCTGTGCAGGACTATTTTACACTCTGCTCAGTAGAGCACATGCTCCATTTTCCTGACATGGTGTAGCAATAAGCTGCTTAGATTTATCAAGTGTTCATGAGAAAAACTTAAATATGGTGGTTTCATCGTTTCTTGATGTGTTACTGCTCAAGAGTGAAAGCAGAATATGCTTCTGTTTGGGGTTTTTATTCTGAAAACTGTAAAAATTCCAGAATCATAGAATCATAGAATTGTCAGGGTTGGAAGGGACCACAAGGATCATCCAGTTCCAACCCCCCTGCCATGGGCAAGGACACCTCACACTACATCAGGCTGTTCAGAGTCTCATCCAGTGTGGGCTTAAAAAACCTCCAGGGATGAGGCTTCTACCACCAGGGTCTCACCACCCTCATGGGGAAAAACTTCCTAACATCCAATCTGAATCTACCCATTTATATTTTTTTCCCATTTCCCCCAGCCCTATCACTACCTGACACCCTAAAAAGTCCCTCCCCAGCTTTCTTGTAGCCCCTTTCAGATACTGGAAGGTCACAACAAGATCTCCTCAGAGCCTTCTCTTCTCCAGACTGAATAGCCCCAACTCTCTCAGTCTGTCTCCATAGCAGAGCAACTCCAGCCCTCTGATCATCCTCGTGGCACTTTTCTGGACATATTCCATCACCTCCAGATCTTTGTTGGAATAGAGGCTCCAGAACTGGATGCAGTACTCCAGAGAGGAGTAGAGGGGGAGAATCACCTCCCTCGACCTGCTGGCTATACTTCTCTTGATGCAGCCCAGGATGTGATTGGCTTTCTGGGCTGCAAGTGCACACTGCTGGCACATGTTGAGCTTCTCATCCACCAGGACCCTCAAGGAAAAAGCATGGCATCTTTTTTGGTGGTCCTAAGAAAGCAGGTACTTGTCAAAAGTGGTTGTTTCCTGAAATCTATATTTAATTTAATAAGTGAAATCCTTCCTCTGCATGCGTCTTCCAAGTTTGTCAAAAAGAGGAGATACAGATCCATCAGTATAAATCAGTCAGATAAATGAAATCCTTTGGAAAACCTCTCTTCATGTATGGATCATGGAATCATAAAATCATAGAATGGTCTGCATTGGAAGGGACCTCCAAAGGTCATCTAGTCCAACCCCCCCTGCCACAAACAGGGACATCCTCAGCTAGATCATGTTGCCCAGAGCCCTGTCGAGCCTCACCTTGAATATTTCCAGGGATGGGGCCTCAGCCACTGTTGTGGTTGTGTTACTGTAAAGCACTTTAAATACTGAAGATGTTGAAACTGAATGGTGCTCATGCTTCTCCTGCAAAGTTTAGTTTCTCAAAGCAGACTTTGTACAGATGGGTGTACTTTTTTTGGTAGAGGAAATACTGGAAAATGTGGCGCTTAGTCCTGCAAATCAATAGCTGTTGGTATACCATTGAGCCTAGCTTTCTGAATGATTATACTCCAGCCATCCCTACCTAAGGAGCAACACCAAGACAAAACCATTAAACTGTTGCAGGGCTGCTTAAAAAGATGTCTTTGATCTTTCTACTTCCTCTCATTCTGATAACAGTTAGAAATAGTTTAGTACATGTGTCAGCTTGCATCATTCCCTGCAGTCTCCCACAGAAACCAGAAAGCTCTTGTAAAGCCCTTCCAGTCCATGAAATGGCATTTACCATCTGGGAAACCAAGATGCACCATAATATTAACTGGTAGATATTCCAAAGTGTTTGTGTTTGGTATTAGATGTTAGAAAGAAATTCTTTACAACGAGGGTGGTGGGACAGTGGAACAGGTTGTCATGGATGCCACTTCCCTGGAGGTATTCAAGGCCAGGTTGAATGAGGTCTTGAGCAACCTGTTCCAGTGGAATGTGTCTGTGCCTGTGACAGGGAAGCTGGAACTTTATGATCTTCAAGATCCCTTCCATTCCAAACCATTCTATCATTCCATGATTAAATCACCTTTCTGACTTTTTTTTAAATTTTCTTTTTGTTCTGTGGCTGCTCTCTGTGTGTGTAATAGACTTGCTTGTGACAGAAGGCAGCTTTCAAGACTGCTGCTCTTGATGTTGTTTCAAAAGCATCATTAAAAAAAAAAAGATTCCACACTGTTATATTCACAGCAGAGTTGTTGGAATCTGTTTGAAACAGAGTGTTTTTGTGATGGAGGTATTGTCATGCAGCAGATGTCTTGCTGTTATGAGACTGGACTTTGTACAAGAAATGACTGGACAAGATCATTGCAGCTTTTCTCTTTTCTCTATCAGATAGGTGCAATCCCATGCCTTTTATCTAAGTTATTCCCAAGGTACTATATTTATAAATGTAAGAATAATAAAACACACATCCATATGTATGTCATATAAATAAAGCAGTGAAAGCCAGTTTGAACTCTTCATACTCATGCTGGTGAAATATTAGTCATGCAGATTTTGCTACTGAAGCCAAAGGGGTGACTCACACAGGGGAATAAAACAATAAAAATCTGGCCCTAAATGACTTCAGAAACACATTATACTCACAGACTGGAACAATTATAATTTAACAGTGGCAGTTTAGCTTTAAAAATGTCACGTAAAACACTGCAAAAAAAAAAAAAAAAGGACTGAATCATGATGTGACTAGTTTAAGTTAAAAGCAAAGAGTTATTTAATTATTTAAAGGAGACAGTTAAAGTTTAAAAGAGTGCTTTAAAGTAGAAGGTTACTCATTGGAACCTCACAAATAATTGTCACTGTTGTGTAAATGTTGCTCTCCCTGTACTGCCTTTCTGCTGTGTAATAACTTAGGTTGTATTTGGCTTAAGAACCTGGGGGGGTTTGAAATTTGTTTTTGAGTGACTATCATAAAACTAGTATGTACAGTTTTGAGCCTTTCTCCATCTCTGAGGTTAAGTTGTTCCACTGTGCATGAAGTGGTTTGTATCCCATTATTAGTATATTGGCCTTGGATGAATTAGTGATATTTACTGAGAAAAAACGAGATGTTTGTAGCTTTGTTTGCTGTGTCCTAGCTGAACATCCCAACCACTATTGAATATTAATTAGGCACCAGGACAGACTAGGGGTCATCCTGCTGGAAAGCAGCTCCATGGAGAAAAGACCTTGGGGTCCTAGTGGACTGCAAGTTCTCCATAGGACAGCAATGTGCCCTTGTGGCCAAGATGGCCAATAACATCCTGGGGTGCATCAAAAAGTGTGTCCAGCAGGTATGGAGGTTCTCCTCCCCCTCTACTCTGCCCTGGAATACTGTGTCAAGTTTTGGGCTTCCCAGTTAAAGACAGACGAGGATCTGATGGAGAGAGTCCCAACAGAGAGCTACAAGGATGTTTGGGGGACTTGAATGTCTCTGCTGTGAAGAAAGACTGAGACACCTGGGGCTGTTTAGTCTGAAGAAGACAAGGCTGAAGGGGAGATCTTATTAATGTCTATAAATATCTGAGGGGTGGGTGTCAAGATGAAGGTGCCAGGCTCTTTTTGGTGGTGCCCAGTGGTAGGTCAAGGAACAACAGGTACAAGCTAGAACACAGGAGCTTCCACCTCAACATGAGGAAAGACTTCTTTACTGTGATGGTGCTGGAGCCCTGGAGCAGGCTGCCCAAAGAGGTTGTGAAGTCTCCTCTGGAGACTTTCAAAACCTGCCAGGGCGCATTCCTGTGTGACCTGCCCTAGGTGATCATGCTTTTGCAGAGTCCCTTCCAACCCCTAATATTCTGTGATTCTGCAGGAGGGATTAATTTCTTTTTGAATACATTGGGTTTTTCCTTCATGAGTATTCATTTCAGAAAATTAGAGTTTCTGATTGTTTTGCTGATGGAAAATCCCTGTATGTGGAATTTTACAGAACTGGGGGTGATTATCATTAGTGCTCTGTTTTTCCAATCAGAAATAGTAAACGAAATCCATTGCTGAGGATTAGGTGTGATAATGTTGGCAACTGTGGGAGACAGAAGTACCAAACTGTTAACAGCAGTATGTTTCAGCTTGTTTTTCACTAATGAGAAAAGCCTGATCTCTCTGGGCAGCTGCACTTCTTTACTACAAAGGAGGCAATTTATTGTTGTGAACTTGGAGTTTTGCAGTTGTGAACCCAATCTGAAGTATCCAACATGGAAAATTATTTAAATGTTTTCTGACTTAGGTTCTTCAAAGTGTTACACTTTGGGGTGTAGTGATGGCAGACAAATGCAGCATATGCAGTAAACTAAATGTGGTTTGTAACATTATTTTGTCAAATATTTCTGATGATGTAGTTCCCTAGTGTTCTCTGGAGCTTTTTGTGAACCCTAATCAGTCTAAGTCTGGACCTGTTCAGATTTGTGGACTAAATAGAAAGAGTTAGCAAGAATTCACCCAGGTTTCGGCAAATATCAGCAGGGCTCTGCAAACAAAACACACAAATGTAGAATCCCAGCATAGGGGAGCTTGGAAAGGACCTCAGGGAATCATCTAGTCCAACTCCCCTGCTAAAGCAGCATCACCTGCAGCAGCTCACCCTGGATCACAGTGTCCAGGTGGGGTTAGAACCTCGGCAGAAGAGACACCACAACATCTCTAGTCAGCCAGCCCCAGGGCTCCAGCACTATCACACCATAGAATTTTCCCCTCATGTTCAGATGGAACCGCCCTGGGCTCCAGTTTGTGCTTATTACCATTGTCATGTTGCTGGGCACCACTGAAAAAGGGTGCACCCCATTGTCTTGCCCCCTACCTTTTAGATACTGTGTGATGAGCACTGATCAGATCCCCTCTCAGGCTCCTCTTCTCCAGGCTCAGCAGCCCCAGATCTCTCAGCCTTTTCTTCTCACAGAGATGCTGCAGTCCCCTCATCATCTTCATAGACTCCATTAGACTCTCCTTGTGTGTCTTGGGGAGCTCAGAACAGGACACAGTACTTTGTACAATAGGGGAAAGTGGAGGGGTAGGAGAACCTCCCTTGACCTGCTGGACACACTCTTCTTAATACATCATAGGAGATCATTTGTCTTCTTGACCAGGAGGGCATGTTGCTGGCTTGTGAGCACAGGTGTGTTCAGGCTGCCATCACTATTAAGTATGTTCTCTAGTACTATAACTTAATGCTTTTGAGAATGTGGTATATGCCTGTTACTGGGCCTTTTCACAAACAAAGAAGAGTTCCATCAGGACATTGTCCTTTGACACAACAGTGACAGGTTAGCTCCTGAGGGAAGAAGTTACCTAACCTTAGAACGGGTTAAACAAACAGGCAGTTTAAAGGCTAACCTTTCTGTCATACTTGCACTGCAAACACTCTAGAGGGTGATAAAAACAGGGCATGGAGTAAGTTTTGTAGCCAGGAATAGTTCAGTTTTCAAAAGGAAAAACCAAAAATTATTAAAAAGATCATTCTTGGTAATTGTTCACAGGCAGAGAGTTTGGAAGCTGTGTGTCGGCCTTATTAACCTTTTTCTGTTCACAGTAAGCATAGATATGTGCCAGCATCTACAGAACCAAACACACTGGTTCAGCAAACACATGGTGAGTGCATGGGCAAGTCACCTTTGTATCTTTCCAGGGTTCATGCTGAGGTCTACTTTGTGTTCATTCCTATTGTGTTTCCCAGGAAACAGAAACAGTGTAGAATAATAGTGGTTTACTGAACAGCTGGGAATATTGTGCTTGATGGCAAAGTACATTGCATGCCCATGATGATATTTTTTCCTTGGCTCTGCATAGGCATCATTCAAGGGTTTGGGTTTTGTTTTTTTTTTTTTTTTTTTTTTTTACAAATTTTAAATACCAAGTAATAACTCTGTCTGTTGGAAGTCAGGAGATCTCACGGAAGTCTTGTTCACAGAGCACAAACAGAATCTCATGTTGGCTTCTTTCACAAGAATATACCATCAGTCCTTTCTGTGTAGTTGGGAAGTTCATAGGTTCATAGAATCACACAATATATCTGGTTGGAAGAGACCTCAAAGATTATCTAGTCCAACCTTCAACCCAGGGTCAACACTAAACCATGTCCTTAAGTGCCAGGTCCACACGCTGCTTGAACACTCCCACGGATGGTGACTCCACCACTGCCCTGGGCAGACCTTTCCAATGTTTGAGAACTTTTTCAGTGAAGAAATATTTCCTAATACCCAGCCTGAACTTCCCCTGGTGCAGCTTGAAAGCATTTTGTCTCGTCCTGTCACTTGTCACCAAGCCTCCTCACTCCAACCTCCCCTCAGGTGGTCTTTCTCCTGTCAATATTTATCCATCTAAACAACCATCTGCATATGAATGATGACCACTGAAGAGACTACTGCTGTAAGGTGAGGAAATGCAGTGTCTGGGATCTGTTCCTAATGCCACCTTCACAGCAATGGGTGTCTGGATGGGCAGATCCTGGGCAAGTGGCTGAAGGCTGGCCTGAAGAACTGCATAGGAGTGCAGTGAGCTGTCAACACTCCCAGCAAAGAGACCTCTAGGTCTGTAGGCCTGTGAGGAGTCATGATGTGCAGAGCACAAATCTTGCACTGGTGACTGGAATTGGGAAAGTGCAGCAGAATGCAGAGCTGAAGAGTGATAACTGGATTGCTGGAAGAGAACTTCAGTAGAGACTTGATGGCTCAGATTTCCCACTGCTTCCAGTTCTTGATGTAGAATGGCTTGGGTTAGAAGAGGCCTTAAAGATCATCTAGTTCCAGCCCCCCTGTCATGGACAGGGACACCACTAGAGCAAGGTGGGGGAGGTCATCCACAGCCTCCCTGGGCAACCTGTTCCAGTGTCTCCCCACCCTCACTAATACAGCACATCATTCCAACAACCTAAAATTTATGGTTTAGTTTTTCTCCACCAAACCAAATAATTTTTAGACAAAATACAGAAATTGGATGAGCTTCCAAACTTCTTGTTTCTTAAAAAAAAAAAGTCTTAATTTTTACTGAAAACATTTATGTTCTCCAGAGAAGTTGAATTTAACCAAGAATCTTTCTACAATGGGAAAAATTTCTATTGAATGATTTTACCTCCCATGTGATCCAAGTTTATGTTCCTCAGAAAAAAAATACAAAGACAGGAATATAAAAGGCAACAACAATAATAAGTAAATTGTACTTTCCTCCTTTACTCACATAGAAAATGGAACTGGAGGAATTTACCAGGCCTTTAAAAGGGATGAAGTATTCTGAGTGTTAGTGAATTTGTGGTGATGCTCAAAACTCTGTGTCATGTTAGAAAAGATTACAGATTTGATCACAGCATCAGAGAATGTTAGGGTTTGGAAGTGACTCTGAAAGACCCATGAAGTCCAGCCTCCCTGCCAGAGCAGGATCACCTAGAGCAGGTCACACAGTAAAACATCCAGATGGGTTTTGGATGTGTCCAGAGAAGGAGACTCCACAGCCTCTCTGGGCAGCCTGTTCCAGTGCTCTGTCACCCACGCAGTGAGAAAGTTTTTCCTTATGTTTACATGGAACCTCCTCTGCTCCTATTTCATGGTTGTTCATGTTAAAATTATGAAACAACAGCAGGAAGAAGTTTGTCTTCTCTATAAGCTGAAATGACTATTATGTATAAACTGTTATCTATACTAGGGAAAAAGGTTTGCTTGTGTTACACATTTATCCAGGATTGGTAGAGCCATAGAAAACCACAGTCAAACCCAGAGATTTTAAAGCAGTGCAGTCGTCTCACAGCAATGGAGCAGCAGAGATTAGAAGTCAGATGAGGATACGGTTTCTGAGCACTTTCTTGGAAGAGAACATCTTTCTGAGTCAACCTGGTAGAGAAAGAGGAATTATCAAAACATGGGGAGAAACAAGAGGCACCAGTTAGCATCTTTGGCTTAATAATAAAGGACAGAACTGGATAATAAATCAGGTTTTGCTTAGATACCTCCTGGCCCCTCAATCCAAACCTATAGTACCATACATACTTAGATGGAGGAGCTTCTGCTCACTGTGCCTTTTCTTGTGTTTAGGAATAATTAGAATCTGCCTGCTCAACAGGATTCACCCAGGTAAAAGGCCATCAAGGCACAACAGCTTCTGTGGCAGATCTGTGACACAACTGCTGTGATGCCCTTGAATAACCATTCTGTGGAATAACATCAGCTTAATTTTCTCCAGAAGACGTTTCTAGGTTAACAGCAGGGCTCTGTGGAAGAATTTTAGTTAATCATTTTCTCATTGGCAGGTGATGCTATTACCAAAATAGAAATACTGTGCTCAAAATTCCAATTTCAGTCAAAGTTTCCAATGGGTAGAACTGAAGCATTTTGTTTTATCAATCCAGAGCAACCATTGGAAGTAGAGAGCTGGCTATCTCAGTAGGAAATACCTTCATGGACAGATCTCAGATGTTTACCTATTGCACTTAAGTCACATAAAAAAAAAAAAAAAAAATTTCTTACCCTATGGAGTTGCAGAGAGCCAAAGAGCAATGAAACAAAACATCTGTGCTTGAGCCTTCCAGGCTGCTGATACTGTTCAGTAAGGGAAATCCATGAAGTAGGGGCCTCTACAATATGTCACTTCTCTATCTTCTCCCTGACATGCTTTTCTTGTAATGTCTGACCATTCCTTCTCCTGCCCTTATCAATCCCTATATGGCCTTTGGAAGTCCCTTCCAAACCAGACCATTCTATGATTCTATGATTGTCTGTAGAACTGTAGAGAGCCAAAGGGGAATGACACAAAACAACCATGCTTGAACTTTCCAGGCTGCTGATACTGCTTATCAAGGGGAAACTTCATGAAGTAGGGGCCTCCAAAATATGTCACTTCTCTACCTCCTCTCTGACATGCTTTCCTTGTGACATCTGACCATTTCTTCTGCTGCCCTTATCAATCCCTGCTCTGCTGTACACCTTGCAACTCCAAAATGAGTGAACTGAGAATGCTCTAGTGAGTAGTTTCAGAGGTGTACTAGGAAGTCCTGGGGTGAGATTCATTCAACACATCTTACACAAGTAAATCTTTCACAGGTAGCCTTTGGTGCAGCTGAACATTATTCCCTCCTAGTGGCCATGACTCATGACATCAATACTTTTTTGTTGATATCAATGTGTCAGCATAGGCTTTTTGCAGTGATATCTAGGGAGTATAGTGAAGACAGTCAAGATTCTTCTAGGCAAAAAAAAAAAAAAACAAAAGAAAAAAAGAAAAGGCATATGTGTTGGCATAAAAAGTTTCAGCCAGCTGGGTCTCTCCGAAGTAGAATAATATGATGAATATAAGCTTGGCAGATGAAGACCTCCCAGTATGGAAGGGTCTTGATGCCTACTGATCACTATGGTAGGAAAAACAGAAGTGGAAACACCACTAGAAAATACTATGCTAAGTCTTTTTATAGGCTGATGTTTCAAATGGTGTCAGTGGAGCTGTAAATTGCAAGCTTCTGGCGCAGGGTGCCACATTCCAGAAAAAGAATAATTTTTTTTCCTCAGAAATCAGATTTAATGTTTAATAACAAACAGTGTGAATGTAGCCCAGTGAACTTTAACACATCAAGGACAGTGTTCTCAAATAAAGTGGCCTGCAAAGGTGACAGAGTTCAGTTCTACTCTTGTAGACCTTTGAAGCTAGTTTGTTTAATTTGGGGCAAGTTTATATACATGAAAGAGAACTGTATATTTTGGCTTAGGAATCCAAATTGCTGTTTAACCACCATTCATAATCATGGCATTACTTATTAATCTTTGTAGCCTTAGGTCAGTAGAGGTCTGAAATGCAGCTGCGTGGCTCAAGCATGCCAACTTGTTTCTCTTACTCAAGTGACAGATGGTTTTAGGAGTAAGCAAAACAACAGCATGTACTACTTATGTGTCATTCTTTCACAGCCCATCATAAAGTGCTTAAAAAATATATTTGAAATCTCTGTGATAGAATAGTCAGAGAAACATCCTTACTCTTCTCCGAGTCCTTACATTAGCACAGGGCAGAGCCAGAATTCAAACTTAGATCCCTTCAGTCCCAGAACTGTGTTCTATTTATGAAACACACACACACACACACACACACACACACAAAATCACAAATGAAGCACATTCTTAATAAAAACAAAAATAAAAACCTTGTAATCAAATTCTATAATCCCCCAATGTCCTTGAGACATGAATATTCTGGGGTTTTGTTCCATAAATTCAGGCCTCTACCTATGAGGTTGTTTCAAGTATTCCACTGAGCAGACATTTTTACCTTAAACTTTAAGAGCTTCCCATTGACAAACAGTTCAAACTCTCTGTTAAAACGAAGTTCCACTGCCTGAGAGTAAGTTGCTAGAATTCGAGTTTGTGAAGGGTTATTTGTGGGTTGATACTCAGGTAAGCAGTATTCTGCCTGTCTGTTTTTAAATTCATGCTATATATTCATTAGGTTAAGATGTTAATGTTTAAACAACCTTCCTTAAATAACAGTAGCCACTTTTAAATTTAGTAAAGGGAAGTGTAAATGTAGTTACTATTTTCTGTGTTTCTCAGAAGAGTTTACTTGAAAGTGTTTAAAATTCTGCCTGTCTGCAGAACCCTCTCTCATTTTCTTGTTCATTTTCCTAGATTTTTCCACTGTAGATAGGATGCTAAATTCTTACCACAGGGCAGACAGTTTGTAATTTTCCATGTGCTGCTTAGAAGTTGATGTGAGATTGGGAATTAATCACTTACACAGTTCGCCCTCCTAATGTGGTTTATCTGTTACTGATTGACCAGGGTAAGTGAGAAGTTCTTAAAACTATTGATGATGACTTCCTATAAATTAACAATACCATTAACCTCCACTCAAACAACAAATTATTTTCCTGAAAAAAATCTCTCCCTTGAGAAAGGGATTGAAGCTATAAAGCCAGAAAGGTTCTTCCTATAGAAGCCCTTGCAGTGGTAAAAGCATACTATGGTTACACATAAATATCTCCTTTTGTTTCAACATAGAAATTTGCTAAAGAGTGGGCAGTGGAACACCTTAGGGAGCTGTAAACAATTATACTGGAGCCAGAAGCTTCAGTCTTTTTTCCTCAGGAAAGAAGACTTTTCCTTTTTGTTAGCAGCTGGAACAGAAATAGGCAAGATTGGTTCCAGTGGTTCCATTGGTAGCTTTCCCATTATCCAGAGGAAGAAAAGGGGGCAAAAGGGGGTGGAGGCAATGTCTTTCAAGGAGCGTTATTTTGTGTTCACAAACAGAATTTTGCAAATAGTTCCTTGTTTTTCTGTTATGCACACAGGAATGGAAAAGCTCCCCCCAAAATACAACTACTTCAGAAAATCCGTATTTTAAGAAGTAACCATATTTTCAAGTTCAGTAATGAAGGTGGTTCATGAGTGGAACAGCCATAGTCTTCTGTCTTCAACCAAAACAAAATGTCAATGTAAGAAATTATGAAACAAAAATTAAAATTGTTTTCAGGTTACCCTGAAAAAAACCCCTCTTCTCCATGTCAACTCCACATGTAATCATTAGAAACTGTGAATGTTTAGTTAATGCTGGATTTTTAAGGGAAAAGCTTCCACTTTTCCTTTAAAAACAAACAAACTAAACCAAACCAACAAAACAAAAGCAATTATAATTTACTAGGATGAAGGCAGGGATAAAATGGAGTTTTGTTGAACATTAACTATTTAAGATCAATTTGCAGGTCATGCAGTAGCAGAGAGGTCAGAAGTGGGTAGGTTGTGCTCACTGTCATACCAAACAACTCTTTGCTCTTCAATAGGTGGTGACCATGCCTTACCTGCAGTAGAAAGCACTGGTCAGGGTGGAGGTGATGATGAGGAATCTACTGTTTGAATGAGTTTGTTTAAAAAGCAGTGGACCTGTGGATTATGTTTTGTAAATCTATAGGAAAAAGGTCATAGTTTATTTATAAACTAATCATTATTTCATGTAAACCTTTTCTGGAACTTCAAGAATTTCATGCATAGCTGAATTTGAAGGTGGGATAACTTGTCTGGCACTAATGACACCGTTTATAGGAAAAATTTGTTCCCCAAAGGGTTGTCAAGCCCTGTCCCAGGCTGCCAAGGGCAGTGGAGGAGTCCCCACCCCTGTAGGGGTTTCTAAGCCATTATAGATGTGTGGTGCTGAGGGACATGGTTTAGTGGTGACCTGGCAGTGCTGAGTTAATGGCTTGACTTGATGATCTTAAAGAAACAAAATGGTTCTATCAATTGATACTTGTGTTCAGTGCACATTAGGAGAACATATCAGTACACCAGGGAAGAGAGGTTTTCTTTGACCATAATGCCTGCATGTTCAGGCAGACAAAGCCCAAGGTTTGTGCATCTTTAGCAGTTCATTGTACTTCAAGGGGAGATTGCTTTGAAAGCTATGCTTACTTATGGATCTGTACTAGCCATCTAACACTAAAATTGTCAGCATTAACATGTCATGGTCTCATACTGCTTTCTCACATGTTCTAGTCCAAGAACATTTTTCTGGCACCTGGTCTAATTTTTAAATACATCATTCATTTCAGTTTTGCCACAGGCTGAAATGGAAGATAATGCAGTAGAACACATACTTTATTTTCCTCCTGTTTATATACTTCAGATATTGGAGTTTACACCAGTCAGCTATAAACTGTGTTCTTGAACCTCAATGTGTATGAATAGATTCTATCACTCATATCTGTAGTCATCTTTTCTACTCCAGCACCACCACTCAGTACACCTACTGAGACCTGGTGCCTGCACTTCTGAAAGTGCCATCTCCTACCACTCAGTAATCTTGTCACTTCCATCTTCTGCTTGCAAGTGGTACCAAAATATTTTGTAATTGATCTTAGTAACTTTCTGTTATTTATTAAAATTAAAAATGCAAGAAAAAGGAACATTCTCATTAAGGGCGTGTAAGGTGTTTGTCTGGTAGTATTTGTGATAGATTTACTACAGCATCTCAAAACTAAGAAACCAGCCTGCAGCTGTGAATTAATTCTCTTTAGTGATGCAAGTAACATGAAAAGCATTTAAACATACTGGCTGAATAAATCTGATAATACTGCTTCTATACTTAAAATACACTTAAGTACACAGCCGTCTGGTTATCTGGCAAATATATTGTAGACAAGTGGAGGGTATTTTAACTTGGCTCATACCTGCAGCTCATCCCTTCTGAAAACACAAGATTCTCAAATAAAAATACCTTCAACCTCTACTCACAAAGACTGGCAAGCCCCTGGTGAGCACAGGTGCCAAGTGCAGACTCACAATCAGTGAGCTTTTACTTAGCTGTCCTGCAACAATATTCTGCCAGAGTGAAAAAAAAAAAGTGTGAATTAAACCTTAACTTATCACTCAACTAATAATTAATTAATAATGTTTTGGTGGGAAGAAGGTCTGCTATGTTTTTCTTACTAAGCTGCAACAGATTTTTGAACCCTCTGTCCCATTGCAAACAATTTTTCTCTTACAGGATAGTCAGTTTAACAATAAACTCTGCTCTAGGTTAATTTAGACATGAAAAGTAACTATCACAACTCCAAAATAATTAACTTGTGGCATGTAGTGGTACAGCTTCTTCATAGTTTTTGTGTGTGTGTGAGGTCTCAAAACATGAATAATATTTATTCCCTGCGTCATTTGGTGTTGCTTCTGGCTTCGGTTTTTTGTAGCCCTTTCCTGTATCTCCAATTGGTGTATTTATTTTTCTGTGTATCTTACTTCCATTCCTAAGGATAATTTAAAGACAGTATTTCGATTGTTAGGCTAGAAATCAGGAAGAAAAGAACTTTAAGTCTGGTAAGACAGTGGGAAAAGGGAGAGGAAAGGGGAAGCCAAAGAATACTCATTTTCAAGTCAGCTTCCCCTGTGACTCATGCCTCACCAGTCTGGCTGAATTCCTTTTTTAGGGTCAGTTCAGGCCTACAGGAAAGAGGTTTGAGAAGAATAAACGGAATGGAAACCTGTTTGATTGCTCTTGGAGCATAATGTTTGAAATTTCACTGCACAGCAGTGTCCGAACAGAAAACTACGTTCTTCTCTAAGTTTTGTGGCTTGCGAGACTCTTCAGAGGTGCCAGTTCATAAACTGGTTAGGTCAGTCCTGTGCAAAGAATATAAGCAGCCTCCATTTTGAATGAATGTCTTGTAGTCACAAGACCTGAGCTTAGAGAGAGCTGGTCTTCAAGAAAGCAGGTGGGCTTCATAGGTTTTCTCTTACTAAGGGATATAAACCATGACTTTTTCTTTCCACCTGTCCTCTCATTCAGACTTTCTGAACGGCACTGCAAACCCACGCTTTAACATTCCTCTAATCCTCTTCAACTTTATTTCACCCTTAACCTTTTTCTTATTATCTCTCCCACCTCTGTGCCAACCATCTCTTCCTGCATCATTTATAGTCAGAGACCAAAGCAGACAGTGGTGTTAGTAGTGGTCTGCCATGTTGTTTAAACACAACAAAAACCACTTTGAATGAATGTAGACATTTGCAAAGTTGCTTCCTGAGAGTTAAAAAGTTTTATCAGATTAGAGATAATATAATGAAGTTTGCAAGTCTCTACATTTCTGGAACAGAGAGATTAGTGTAATAAAATGATGATAAATCAAAATTCAAAGACAAAGATGAACACAGGACAAATGCTAATATATTTATACAAATGTACTAATTTCCATCTCATTTATTTGGCATTACTGTTGAACTGCTTACTTCAACAGGAAACAAAAAGCATTTCTCTGGCAAATACTGCAGTGTCTATCAAAGGTAATAAACAGTTGCTTGGTCTTCACTTGGCTTATAATAATCTCCTCAGGATTGTATCTTTTTATGTTTGTTTGTTTTTGCATACCATCATCAGTAGTGATTGCCTCCAGTTTTTCGTTTCAATATTAATTCCTGAGGGGTGTATTTTTTTTTATGTTAGTCTTCTACTTTCTGATCAAATCAAATGTTCTTTAATACTATTTTTTAAAATATTTGATGTGACTCAGGGATTTTTTTTTAATTTTTTTGAGCAGAGCAGGGCTGTATACCTCTAGTCATGGTTAGTGGGAAATGAGTTGATACTCCTGATCAGATGGTTAAGTTTGGGACCTTCATCAGGATCTCTGTTAACATCCATATTTTCTGAAAGAAAAAAAAAATTATAAAACAGTCAAACAAGGTTTTAATATGAAGAACAGCTGATAAAAAAGGAAATTCCTTTATATTCCCAGAAAGGCCTCCTGTATTTTCAGTATAGAAATTCCAGTGATGATAAGCATAATAGTGCACAAGAGCGTAGTAAGTCATATGCATTGCTCAGTGGCAATCTCCCTTCAGATCTGTTTAATTTGGGCAATGACAAAACCTCTAGAAAACATATGATGATGGGGGATTTCCACTTGACTTTTGCTTTCATATGGACAGATATGCCCACTGAGAGGCAGTCTTTACCCACACTGCAACCTGAATGCTCAGTAAGATTCATTCATCTGGTTTTTTTTTCCCCCCTGTTCTATGTGGACTTTCTTTACAATTAATTTTCCTAATGAGGGAATGAAATAAAATCCTCCATTGCTGTCTTCAAAATGTTTTGAGTTAATGCTCTCTCTTTAGCATTCACATCAATACCTGCAGTACACTACTGTGGCAGTTTGGGCTGGGTGCCCCCTGCCACTGCTGCATGAGATACACCTCTGGTGTCCCGGGTGCCCACCCGATGGGCGTATTTCTACCCATAAATCCTGCCCCCTATCAATCCATCTGCAAAGCCATTCTCTTCCTCTTTCTTCCCTCTCTGCTCCCATGGGAGATGTCCTCTCTTATCGGGTAATGCCGGGGGAGTATCCTCAAGGCCTCTTAGGCCTGTCTAGGCCTAATGCCAGGAGGAGAATGGAGGGGGAGGCAGTCTCAGACCTGGCCAGCCTGAGACTTGCCTAGCAGCAGGAGGGGGGAAGAAAGAGCCCTGGGGGTTTGGGTATACCCTCAGGTGGGAGGAAGGAAGGATTGGAAGCCTCTGGGTACTATGTAAGGGACTCTGTATGCTTTAGGATGTTCTTTGCCACTATGCTTTGTAGTTTTCTCTAGTTTCACCAATCGCTTTTCCATTTAGACTTTCCATCACTCTCCAATCCGTTTGTGTGAGTCTCAATTCTTTTGTCCCTTTCGGGGCAAGAGATGTTCTGGCTGGCCTCAAACCATCACAACTACAGATACTAGGAAAGAGAGTAAACAGATTTGAAACTGTGGAGGGGAAAAATAAAAACTATTAGCAGAATTTGGCTGGTTTGTTCTGTGTAGATATTAATTTTGCAACCATTTGGATTTTGCATTTGCAACAAAAATGTGGTAAAACACAGGAAAAGAATCCCATTTCCACCTATATTAATTTATACTTTGCAGTAAGAAATGTTGAAAATAAGAAATGGTGGAAATCGTGTGGAGTGAAAAGTAGAACTTAATGTTTTTCAGTTACTTTCACATTATTTCCAAAAATTATTTTGAGCTTAGTTGTTGGCTGTGTGCAAATCAGGGAAGCAGAAGAAAATCTGCAGTGAGGGATCTGAAGCTGTGTAAGAAAAACTCAGTCTGGCCTTAGCTGTACACCTGGGGTTTTAATCCATTTGCCTGATTATTTTTGTGCTGTAAGCTTACAGGCAGTCAAATAAAGAACAGAGATATACCTGTTCATAAGGGTACAGTAAATTATAGTGTGATTCATGTGGTAATACTGAGCTGCAGTTTGCTCAGAACAATATTTGTAGCAGAAGATAGTACCTTTTATTACACCAGCTGTCACAGTTGGAGAAACTAGGTAAGGCTACTACTATGCAAACATTTTAAAGATGAAGAACTGGAGAAAGGGGCTGATATCATAGAATCATAGAATCAAGAAGGCTGGAAGAGACCTCAAAGATCATCGAGTCCAACCTGTCACCCTACACCTCATGCCTATCTAAACCATGGCACCAAGTGCCACGTCCAATCCCCTCTTGAACACCTCCAGGGATGGTGACTCCACCACCTCCCCGGGCAGCACATTCCAATGGCCAACCACTCTCTCTGTGAAGAACTTTCTCCTCACCTCCAGCCTAAACCTCCCCTGGTGCAGCTTGAGACTGTGTCCTCTTGTTCTGGTGCTGGTTGCCTGGGAGAAGAGACCAACCCCCTCCTGGCTACAACCTCCCTTCAGGTAGTTGTAGACAGCAATAACCCTCAACTTCTTCATTTTTAAAACTCATTAGATGGTGTGCTCCAATTTACCAACTCACTAAATGTAAATTTTGTCAGTTGCCAGTGACCCAAAGGGGCCAGCCATCATTTCCAGCCTGCAATTGCTGGAAAATTTTGGAGAGGTTTATATTAGTGTGCCCAGGTGGCCAAGAAAGCCAGTGGCATTCTGGCTTGGATTAGAAACACCATGGCCAGCAGGGACAGAGAAGTGATCATTGCCTGTACTCAGCACTGGGGAGGGCACACCTCAAGTGTGTTTAGTTCTGGACCCCTCACTACAAGAAGGACATTGAGGTCCTGGAAAGTGTCCAGAGAAGGCCAACGAGGCTGGTGAAGGACCTGGAGCACATGGCCTACAAAGAGCATCTGAGGGAGCTGGGGGTGTTCAGTCTGGAGAAGAGGAGGTTGGAGTGAGGAGGAGGGGTCATCCTTTTCTTGGTGCAAATGACAGGACTAGAGGACATGGCTGTCTCAGGCTGGATACTAGGAAGTATTTCTTCACAGAGAAGATTCTCAGACATTGGAGCGGTCTGCCCAGGGTGGTGGGGGTGTTCAAGCAGTGTATGGACCTGGCACTTAGGGACATGGTTTAGTGTTGACCCTTCAGTGCTGGGTCAAGCATTGGACTGAATGATCTTTGAAATCTCTTCCAACCAGATACATTCTGTGATTAGGTGATTTTTGTCTAATCCTTTCCCCAAGCTTCCATCTGAGTGCAAGCATATGAACCTAATCTTATCCAGTGACATTTTACTCATCAGGCCTTGGAGAGCAAGGATATGCTTCTCTGGTCCTTTCCTGGCAGACATAAGTAATACGCTTCTCGTGCATCAAGCTGGCCTCAGGCCAGCTCTGAATAAAAAACTGTTTAGCTGCCATTGCTTTCTGTTCAAACTAGTGTGGGACTCAGCCTCTCAGCAAGACTTATTTTCTCAAGTACCACACAGTATTGTCCAAACTGCACAGCTTTTGATCTGGAGCTAGCTCATACTCAGCTGACTTAAAGCATACGGCAGATGAAATGGCATCTGTGTGCGCTGCACAATACAAATCAAAACTGATCTTATGCAACATGGGTAATGGCTGTGGCAGGCAGTCTGTCCTCCCTCCTGCACCAAGGGACATGCACTTCAGCTGTTTGCAGACACAGCCTTTGGAGGTGGGGACCAGAATGGGGAGGTGATGACAGGGATAGTGCAGGGCTTGTACCTGCACAAATGATGTTAACCAAAGCAGCTGGTTTCTTTGAAGTGACAGAATTCAGTTTTGTTTTGTAGTCAAAGAGCAAACACAAGCAGGCTCCTACACAAATGCAGTATGTGGAAGTGGTATGGAACCAGTGCAAGTTTGGAGTTCAGAGATATTTCATCCATACTAATTGACTACATGAACATATTAAGAAGAAACAGAAAAGCAAAGCATGTGGTGGTGAGGTCATTTCAGTTAATAAATTAATGTGCATAAGCTACTTTGTGCATGTTTGACCTTCTAGTGTTGATTAATTTTACACAGGGAGGGGTCTGAGGAGAGCATTTGCTATTATTAGTATATTTGAGCATAGGAAGCGTTTGAAGCACTTGGTCACAGCAAAAACATCCCTGTTTCTGTAGGAACAAGCACAGTGTTGAGCCTAAGTACAGAAACTGTCTCTAAAAGGAGGCAGGTTTGAGATGTGTGGCTGTTTAAGACAAACATTCTTTGTGTGTTTGGCTTGTGTTGCAATAAAAGATAAGGAGATAGTACCGTGTTCCTAGGGGGAAAAAAAGGGCTGCAGAGAAAGTGCTTTTGTTCACATCTTGAAAGTAAACGTGGTGAGTAATTGCTGTAGAACTATCAGTTAAACAGGGAGGGTGTTTGCTTTCTTATATGTGCACCCATACACAAAGCCATTCTTCTCAGCTTGTTCTCCTTCCTAAAATATGTGATTTAGGTGTATGCTCTTCGAAGCTGGATTGCAGAACTCTGTTTTCTGTCTCAGCTTCCTTTGTGTGCAGAATTAGCACACCTCCTTGAGAAATATCCATCTTTTTGGGGCCTGCTAAGTGTAAACAGCTCTGTTTTGCAGTGACAGAGCTGCAGAG
Organism: Indicator indicator; assembly: GCF_027791375.1. NCBI lineage: Eukaryota > Metazoa > Chordata > Aves > Piciformes > Indicatoridae > Indicator > Indicator indicator. Next base: position 1,961,958 of record NC_072053.1, on the reverse strand, counting down.
GAGCTGCAGTCACCTCAGGGAAGGAATGTGAACCGGGCTAGGCAGCTATCAGCTCACAAATAGCTCTCTTTAAAGAACTTAGATCTGAAGTTGTTTGACTCCATCCTATCAAGAGTAAATTAGTCTCTGCTATGAGTGACAGGAGCATGTTCAGTGTATTAAAGTGATCCCAGGAAAAATTATTAAGCTGTGGATATTTATTCCTCTCGCTCTGTATGCTGTATCTGAGTTACTACTTGAAACGAATTCTCCTGTGCACTGCATTTTACAATATCCTGCAAAGTCACAGAAGATTTTCTATTCTTGCAGCTTGTTTTGTCAGTCAGCTAATGGCACGGAGAATGGTCTAGAGACCAGTTTTACAGACATTAAAAAAAAGCCCTCAAACCTACACAAAAAAACCAACATGGTCATTATATGTGATAAACTTTCCTTACTGTTCTAGAAGATACAGTAGAAGACATTGTTTGAGAGCCTAAAATTTCCATAGCCTCTGAATCACCTGTGAAATTCTTCCTTGTCTAAAAAGCAATTTTTGTGCAAGGAGATTCATTTGGAAATTAATTTGGAATGTTTCCAGTTACTTTTTCTGGTATCAGTCTGACACAATGAAATAGAAGATGGTTCTAAAATTACTGCCCTGTTGGGAATAGGCTTTGTTTTTCTTATGAAGTAGGGTCAATGGATCACATAATTAGAATTATTAAATGCTGTTTCAACAAATCAAATGTAAGTGGCTGGGAGAGTAATGCTTCTCCACTACTTCACTACCAGACAGAAAAATTAATAAGTATCTAATTTTGTGAAAAAAATAAACTAATCTGAAGTATTTTCAATAATAAAGGCTGTTGTTTAACCCTAGTTTGTGGCCTTTCTATCAAAAGGTGTCCTGCAATACCTGGCAGCTCTGAGGTTTAATCAGAGGAGTTTCCAAGAGCCAGAGAAGTGTTGTGTAACAGGGAACAAAACTCTGGGAGAGATGAGGATCATACTTACTGGGAGAGGCATCTCCTCCCTGTTGGCAGAACATCCCCACTCAGGATGTCCCTGCTGACAAATCCACCAGAGACCATCTCATATAATCACAGAACCATAGAATCCCAAGTTGGAAGGGACGTCAAGGATCATCTGGTCCAACCTTTCTTGTCAAAAGCATATTCTAGACAAGATGGCCCAGCACCATCTTCAGCTGAACCATAAAAGTGTTCAGTACCAGGAACTCCACCACTTCCCTAAGGTGATTATTCCAAAGGCTAATGATTCTTCTGAATTTTTTTCCCCCTGTATCCTATCAGAATCTCCCCTGGAGTAACTTGTGCCCATTATCCTTGTCTTCTCTATGGGACTTCTCATAAAAAGGGAGTCTCCATCTTCTTTGTAGCCACTTCAAATACTGGAACATGTTGCTATGTTCAGCCCTGAGTCGTCTTCTCTCCAGGCTGAACAAACCCAGTTCTTTCAGTGTTGCCATATATGGCAACTTCCCAGTCCTTGGATTATCTTTGTCACCCTTCTCTGAATGCTCTCCAGCCTGTTCACATCTTTTTTTTTGTGTAGTGGAGACCAAACCTGAACGCACCATTCCAGGTATGGCCTAACCAGCAGTTAGAGTGGGATAATGACTTCTTTGTCTGTGCTGGTGATGTCCTTGTAGATGCAGCCCATCATTCTGTTGGCTTTTTTTTTACCACTGCAACACACTGTTCACTCACATTCAGCTTGTTGTCCACCAGGACCCCCAGGTCTCTTTCCACAGAGTTGTGTGTGGCCATACACTTACTGGCCTGTGGTCAGTGGGAGAGGGTTGGTACTGTTTCAGTCAGCAGTACAGACCTTCAGGGTTCTTGGGGGATTTTTGTGTGCTGGCTGTGTTGCTTTGAGATGAACTGATGACAGAAACAGGTGAAAAAAGTTTGCTCAGTGTTAAGAATTTACAGGGAAAACAATAAAACAAGAACAGCAGACCAGGAGTTTAATTCACTCTCCATCTTACAATTCCTCCTTCTTTTCAGTGGCCTTATTTTCTTCTTGCCACAATAAGTGGAATCTGGGTCTAGGCCAGATATTCATCTTTTTAAATAACAAGGGATGCTTAAGGAAACAAGAATAATTTTCACTTTATCACAAAATAGCTTTATTTCAGAAAGATATGCATGTTGACACAAATCTGGTTTCCCTAAGGTTGTCTTGGCTGCCTCGTGCAAGCTTTCTCACATGAAGTGTCTGATCTCTGATATCAGGTGGCACATGACTAGAGCCTCTCTAATGATGCCCAGCAATCATAAATGAGTCTTGAACACAAAAAGCAATCTCTCTCTCAGTGTTCTTTTTTTCCCCAGACAGTTTTTTCCCTGCTAAGAAAGCTGCAGGGACTCATCTTTACATGGCCACCTCCATGGGTGAATTGTTGCAATATAAAAGTCACATAATTTGGAAATTGGTTGTGAAAGAACAACATGCTGGACTCCAAATTTTCATTAAAAATTTGTATTTCTGCATCTTGAGGATGTGGAAATAACCCCAAATAATAACTTCAGCTTTACTCTGATGCAACAGGTATTTTTAACTCATTCAGGTGAGAGCTTGAAAGCTCCCTGGTAGCTGTGAGCTGTCTCACTCATTCAACTACAAGGCTTTGAGAAACTCCTGCTCTTGAGAAACTCCTGATCTTTCTCCAGAGGTTGTTTTGTCTGAGGGATTGACAGAATAGATGCAGACTTGTTAGTCTGCCCAACACCTCTGTGCAGTATAGACATGTTCCTCTTCATCACGGTTTGGGTTGGAAGGGACCTATAAAGGATCATTTAGTCCAACCCTCTGCATTCAGCAGGGACATCTGCAATGAGAGCAGGTTGCTCAGAGCCCCAGATAACCTGAACTGGAATGTTTCCAGGGATGGGGCATCTCCCACCTCTCTACACATCCTGGGCCAGTATTTCATCACCCTCAACATAAAGCGTTTTTCCTTCTGTCTGCTCTAGATTTCCCCACTTTTGTTTTCAAACCATCACCCTTTGTCCTGTCACGGTAAGCTCTGCTTACTGTCCCCAGCTTTCTGAATGGCCCTTTTAAGTACGGAAAGACCACCACAAGGTCTCCCTGGAGCCTTCTCTTCTCCAGGCTGAACAACCCAGCTCTCTCAGCCTGTCCTCACAGCAGAGGGCTTCCAGCTCCCAGTACCGCTGTGGTCTCCTCTGGCCCTGCTCCAGAGAGAATACAAGGACACTGGTACACCTTTCTAGTCACAAGATTTGGAAGTTACGATTTCTTTTACCTGCTGGAACTTCAGAACATTAGCAGTGTTTAAAATCTAGCTGCATCTGGATATAATGAGTCCAGATCACTGTCTATTGGCTGTGCTTTGGGTATGGCAGATTAAACACCTCTAATGCCTAGAAGTAGCTTCAGGATTGTTACAGTGAAAACCTTTTTGAGATGTGTAAAGTGTTGTGAAATCATAGAATCAACCAAGGTTGGAAGAGACCTCCAAGATCATCCAGTCCAACCTATCACCCAGCCCTACCCAATCAACCAGACCATGGCACTAAGTGCCTCATCCAGGCCCTTCTTGAACATCTCCAGGGATGGCGACTCCACCACCTCCCTGGGCAGCACATTCCAATGGGCAATCTCTCTCTCTGTGAAGAACTTCCTCCTAACCCCCAGCCTAGACCTCCCCTGGCACAACTTGAGACTGTGTCCTCTTATTCTGGTGCTGGGTGCCTGGGAGAAGAGCCCAACCCCCACCTGGCTACAACCTCCCTTCAGGTAGTTGTAGACAGCAATGAGGTCTCCCCTGAGCCTCCTCTTCTCCAGGCTAAACACCCCCAGCTCCCTCAGCCTCTCCTCATAGGGTTTGTGTTCCAGACCCCTCCCCAGCTTCGTTGCCCTTCTGGACACCTTCCAGTACCTCAACATCTCTCTTGAATTGAGGAGCCCAGAACTGGACACAGCACTCAAGGTGTGGCCTGACCAGTGCTGAGCACAGGGGAAGAATAACCTCCCTGCTCCTGCTGGCTGCACTATTCCTGACCCAGGCCAGGATGCCATTGGCTCTCCTGGCCACCTGGGCACACTGCTGGCTCATGTTCAGCTACTATCAACCAGCACTCTCAGGTTCCTTTCAGCCTGGCTGCTTTCCAGCCACTCTGTCCCCAGCCTGGAGCTGCTTGGGGTTGTTGTGGCCAAAGTGTAGAATAGAACCCTGCACTTAGCCTTGTTCAATCTCATCCCATTGGCCTCTGCCCTCCCATCCAACCTGTCCAGGTCCCTCTGCAGGGTCCTCCTACCCTCCAACAGATCCTCACCTGCTCCTAACTTGGTGTCATCTGCAAATTTACTGATGATAGACTCAATCCCCTCATCCAGATCATCAATAAAGATATTGAACAGGATGGGGCCCAGCACTGATCCCTGGGGGACACCACTAGTGACTGGCTGCCAACTGGATGTGGCACCATTCACCACCACTCTCTGGGCCCTGCCATCCAGGCAGTTCTTGACCCATTTCAGAGTGAAATGAGAAGACATCCCATGTTTGTTATTTTTTTCCTTTTCCCCCCCAAATTTGTCGCAAATTACATAAATAATTTGATGTACTGCTGGAAAGTTTAGCAGGTGAATTTAAGACTGTAGAAAACAAATCTCCTTTCTGTTTCAACACTGAAAAAAGCCATTCTCAGCAGACTGATTTGAATGTTCCATAAATGTACATCAGAAATTTGAAGTTAGTAAGTATCATAGTAAGTACAAATCTGATCAAAATGGTGCCCAAAGCATGAAATATGTTGAACTGCTTCATTCCCAAGGTGTCCTGGTATTAGATTACCAAAGTAATGTTTCAAATTGTGAGTAATTGTGGCAGAAACATGCAAAAACCCAGCTGATTTAATGACCATACAGAATTGCCTTCTCAAACTCCTTTCGAACTTGATGGGAGATCCTGACCAGGATCCATAAACAGGAATTAGACCATTTCAACTTACATGGTCCAGCCTTGGGCTATGCTATCTAATTTAGTAAGCAATACAGAATATTTAGTTATTTTTTTAAATGCAAAAATTTATGTCTGCTGGGAAGCAGGTCTGCAGAGAAGGACATGTGAGTGCTGGTGGACAAGTTCACCATGAGCCAGCAATGTACACTTGTGGCCCCTGGGCTGTATTCAGAAGAGTGTGGCCAGCAGGCTGAAGGAGGTTCTCCTCCAACTCTGCTCTGCCTCAGTGAGGCCACACATGAAGTATTGTGTCCAGTTCTGGGCTCCCCAGTTCAAGAGAGACAGGGAACTACTGGAGAGAGTCCAACAGAGGTCACAAAGATGGCTAGGGAAGTAGAGCATCTGTTTCATAAGGAGAGGCTGAGATACCTGGAGCTCTTTAGCCTGGAAAACAGAAGACTAAGAGGGGGTCTTCTCAATGCGTATAAATATCTAAAGAGGGGAAGTCATAAGGATGGAGCTGGGCTCCTTTCAGGGGTGGTCAATAATAGGACAAGGGGCAACCTGTGCAAACCAAACACATCAGGTTTCACTTGAACTTTCAGGGTGCTGGAACCCTGAAGCAGGCTTCCCAGGGAGGTCGTGGAGTCTCCTTCTCTGGGGGCATTCGGAACCCACCTGGATGTGTTGCTGTTCAACCTGATCTAAGCAAACCTGCTTTAGCAGGGGTGTTGAACTAGGTGGTCTCCAGAGGTTGTTTTAAAGAATTAAACTTGAATCACTTTTTTATTCTTAGGATTTTTGGTAAGCGTGGGTTTTGACTACACTCTATAAGCCTGCTTACTTAATGCAAAGAAGTTAATGTGTTCTTTCTTAGGATAGATGAGAAACTGTGAGACACTGTTACAGAAGACATCATATTCTCCAGTGCTCACCAGAACTTCCAGTCACTAAACACCAAAATAGTGAAGCAGGCTTCACAGAGTAATTTTTCAGACTAGTTTCACTAGTTACTGTGTCCAGTTCTGGGCCCCTCAGTTTAGGAAAGATGTTGAATTGCTGGAGCATGTCCAGAGAAGGGCAACGAGGCTGGGGAGAGGCCTTGAGCACAAGCCCTATGAGGAGAGGCTGAGGGAGCTGGGGGTGTTTAGCCTGGAGAAGAGGAGGCTCAGGGGTGACCTCATTGCTGTCTACAACTACCTGAAGGGAGGTTGTAGCCAGGAGGGGGTTGGTCTCTTCTCCCAGGCAACCAGCACCAGAACAAGAGGACACAGTCTCAAGCTGCGCCAGGGGAGGTTTAGGCTGGAGGTGAGGAGAAAGTTCTTCACAGAGAGAGTGGTTGGCCATTGGAATGTGCTGCCCAGGGAGGTGGTGGAGTCACCATCCCTGGAGGTGTTCAAGAGGGGATTGGACGTGGCACTTGGTGCCATGGTTTAGATAGTCATGAGGTTTAGGGTGACAGGTTGGACTCGATGATCTTTGAGGTCTCTTCCAGCCTTCTTGATTCTATGATTCTATGATATGTGGATGCTCAATATATTCCAGAACAAGCATCATTGGAATTTCAGTTATTTTAGGAATAAGTGGCTTTCTTTAGAGTTTGTTTTCACATGTTGGCAGAGCCACAGAAGAGAGATTCTAGCTAGACAAGAAAGTTTCTATGCTTTAAGTTTGGAAAAGCAATTCAGTCTGTGGCAGCAGCATGCAACTTCTAAGTTCTGTAAACACTTGAGCCACTCTCTGGAACTTACTTTTACCATACTCTTTGCATACTAGAAGTTGTACTTAATACCTAAGCTATGCTATTGCTTGATACTAGTCACCATTCTAGGATCCTTAATCTTTTTGTCATAGTTAGTTACTGCATTTGTCTTTGCCTGTGTGTAATCTAAATTATTGCTCAGAGCACTGGTGACCCTGTTCCTTCCCCCACTTGTTTAGATATGAGGTGAGTCTGTACAGAACAGATAAACTATGACTACTAAGATATTATTTATTTAATGCTATATAATGATCTGTGTCAGCAGGCATGCTCTTGGTTTTATTGTCTGTCTTCAAGTGGAATCACCTTAAATCTTTACTGCTTGTTATAACCTGTGTTGTTTACTAATTCACATGGATTATTGTGGGTTTGAAAGTCAACTTTTTCCATTAACACAACAAAATCCAAAGTTGTGGTGTGGTTTTTTTGTTCTGTTTTGTTTTGGTTTGGGGTTTTTTGTTTGTTTTTTGTTGTTGTTTGTTTTTTTATGGAAGGAAGCTTTCTGCTCTGTAATTTTGCAGCCTTGTGCACAGAGAAAGCAGCAGTTAAAGATACCTGTGTCACAGCAGGTGGCACTGATAACTGAGCTGATCATTCTCTAGGCCATATTGTGACATTTATAGGGAATCTGGATCAAAGATTGCCACAAATATTTAAATAAGGCCAACGTGTATTTAATACCATAGGTTACAAATAGTAGTAGAACTAGAGAACTTTCTCTTAGCCCTTATTGAAGAATGCTTGGTGTGTGTGTTAAGTAAATTTCTCTTTGTGTGTTAAAAGTTCCTGGCAAAACTTGAATTGCTTCAATTATGTTTCATATCACACCAGACTTCACCTCAGAATAGCTTTCCTAACCAATAGATGAAGACAAACCCTATAGACTTGTGAAGGTCTTGCCTTCTATACATAAACCAATGTCCCTTTCTTGAGAGTGTAGAGAGCTGTCCTCTACCAACAGAGGATATTGGTGAAAAGCAGAACCATTCATTGACACCAGCCTTCTGCTACAGGCCACATCTTTGCTGTACCTGCTTTTTGAGCTGCTTATACAGCTGCTAATTCATAAAGTATGACTCAGGTTTTCATTGTCAATTTACTAGGGTGTTTTCACTGAGCTTAGTATTTTTTAACTGAAGAAGGAAGAGTCCCTTAAGAAGATCTCCAGCCCAGCACCAAGGGACTAATCTCTAAGGAGAGATTTGCAACTGAGGCATAGTGAATCCAGACAACACTGTGTGTCTGTAGTTACATGTTGATAATTTCTTTTCTAAGAAGATAAAGTTATCCTTCATAGTTTGACCTCTGCTACCAAGTGGGCTTCCTGATGGCATCCTAACCCCAATTCATGGTGAGTTTGCCCTACCCTGTGGTGTGATTTCTAGAGGGGGGATATCCCCTGTGGACGTGAGGGCAGAAAAAGAGCTGCTTACTCCAGCCATCATCTAGACTCTGGGGAGTGATTTATCTTTCTTATCTTCATCTTATTTCTAGAATAGAATTAAAAAAAGAGAACAATTCAAATTAGAAGAGACATACAATGATCATCTAGTCCAACTGCCTGATCATTTCAGGGATGACCAATACTTAAGGCATATTTTTAAGTATATTGGCCAAATGCCTCCTAACCATTGGCAGGCTTTGGTCATCAGTCATGGGGCATGAGGCATTGACCATTTCTACCTGTTTTACATAAAGCATCAGGAGTTAACAGATGTGTTTCACTTGCAGTAATTTTGCTTACCCAAGTTCACACATTGCTGACCCAGGATAGAGTCCTAAATTCCATTTACAGGTAATAAATAGTCATGCATTGCACTTGCTGCAGGAAACTTGCACCTTAACTTTAAGAAATACTATATGCAGAAATGGAGGAAGTGAAAACTCACATCATTAACTTTTATCCCTGGTATACCCACTAAGAATATATAGATCCCACATAAGAAGCTTCTAGAGCAAATTAATCTGTCATGGCAAGTCTGTTCATGTCTTATCTGAGTTTCTAGACAGCAATAAAGATGGGGCAGATCCTACTGTAGAGAGTCATCATCCATCAGAAGAGCTTGTTTTCAACCTGCCAAATCAGCATGTTTAGGCTGTGAAACTGGAAAAGACAAGATATGTTTTTGATGGTTTTACAAAGAGGCTTTTTCTGCTTCAGTCTGAAGCAGTATAGCAAGACTGTTGACTTTTTAAGGATCTTGCAGTGGGACTCAGGATGTCTGGCCTGTGTTTTGAAGTGAGTGACAAAGCAATGTGTATCTTTGTCCCAGATCTAAATGGAGGTGAAAATAGGAACTGGCTTTATAGGGTACTGTGCCAGATACTTTGTTCTGAATCTATATATAAAAGTAAATGGGTTAGGTCCTGCTAAGAGTCTGTTAGTCCTGATTTTTTCTTCCTTACACATACACAAAAAAGCAGCCAGCCAAACCCAAAAAACCTCTGCAAGTATAATTTGAGTATCATTCAACACTCTCTTTGTAAGGGACAGGGTTACTGGAAAAGAGGATAAACTGTTTTAGAGGAGACTATGCAGTTGGGTACTTGTGTCAGACTTGTTACGTGGAGGGTGTGAGTTACTTCAGCCCTTTCCCAACAGCTGCCTTCTGCTGACAGCCAGCTGTGAGCTGCTGTGCTGTGCATCATAGTGCCTCACCGCCCTCCTGCCCCATGTCCTGCATCCTCAGACTGCCTACCGCCTTGCTCAGAGAAACCAAAAAAGTCCCTGAACCTAAAAATGGGAAGTGAAGAGAGCCGGGACTGAACCCAACATGAAACCCACTGCCACCCCCCACTTCTCAGCTGGGGGAAGGGAATGAGTAACATATGGTTGACGATGATGTCGCATCACTACTTAAAATGGTTGCCAGTTCTGCTGCTGCTTAATAACGTGTAAACATCTCTACCCAAAAGTGCCGTGGGTCACTGTTGTAAATATCCTATCACTGCTTCAAGTGGTTTTATTTTAAGTAGCTGTTTGGCTTTTTCTTAAAGTGCCAATTTACAGTGATAAATAATTGACACACTTTAACCAAATAATAATTCATAAACAGAAACAATATTGTTGAAATACGAAATGCATACTGTGAGACTTCAGAGTTCGGAAGTACTCAACTTTTGGTATGTATATATTCACTGATTTAACTGAAGCCAGACATAAAGGTAAACCCACTTGTACTGTTTTATGTGATGCCAGTTATACAGCAGCCCTCTCTGAACTATTATCTCTGAAACAGTTCGGTGACCAGTGACATCATTTAGCATTCATTTCCATTCACTGCTTATTGTAGCATCGTTACTGAATCACAGAATGTTAGGGTGTGGAAAGGACCTTCAGAGATCATTGAATACAGCTCCCTTGCCAAAGTTGGATCACCTAAGGCAGGTCAAACAGGAATGCGTTCAGGTGGGTTTTGAAAGTCTCCAGAGAAGGACACTCACAACCTCTCTGGGCAGCCTGTTCCAGGGTTCTGTCACTCTCATGTCATGTGGAGGCGGAACCTCCCATGTTCCAGCTTGTACCTGTTCCTCATTCGATCACCAGGCACCACCAAAAACAGACTGGCACCCTCAGGTTGACACCCACCCCTCAGATATTTATAGACATTGATTAGATTCCCTCCCAGCCTTCTCTTCTACAGACTAAACAACTTCAGATCTCTTTGTCTTTCTTCATAGGAAAGGTGTTCCACTCCCAAAGTCATCCTCATAAGCCTCTGTTGGACTCTCTCCAGCAGATGCCTGTCTCTCTTGCATTGGGGAGCCCAAAACTGGACACAGTCTTCCACTAATTTATAAAAAGACATGAAATGAGAAGTTAGTTATTGAACTTTTCTTCTGACCCAGTTAAACACCGTGTTTTGAATCTCCTAAATTATATAACTTTTTTTTCCCCCTCTGTGCTCTGAAGCACACTGTGTGTTGTATTGTTACTTATTCCAGGAAGAAAGACTTACAAATTTTGCTAGTGTCCATAAATCTCTGCAATTTTTTTTGTACATCCTTTGTTGGTATTTTTGTCCTGGCTTTTAATATCAGAGCACAAAACACAAGAGGAACACTTGGCTTCCATCAGTGCTGTCCTGACCTACTGAGCAGTAACAAAAAGTATGATTCATATGCACTATTAATAAGCAGTGTCCCTGTGTTCAAGGAGGGACCCCCTTTTTAATTTCTTTTTCTATCCATATAAAGTAAATTCAAAGCAGAAAAGAGCAGTTTGGTGAGGACATGGGAGTTTTAATGTGCTTATTTTCCTATGTTATTGTTCATTGCAATTAAATCCAACAAAAGGAAACAGCACTGTAATTCTGCCTTTGATATTATTCCTCTTTTGAGATTGGGTTGGTATAATGACATAGAGCATGTGGCTGGCCTCTTTCTTTTGTTTTCTCTTTTAACAGAACTGCATGTGAACCAGCTCTATAAGGAAAACAGGTTTTTTCCTTCGTGGAACAAAGAAACACATTTTGAATTTTTAACAGAAAATACTAAAATTAATGAAAAAAAAAAAAAAGTAAACTATTTAGTGTGAAAGAGAAGGACTGTGAGGATGAGCAGAGGGCTGGAGCACCTCTCCTGTCAGGACAGGATGAGAGAGTTGGGGTCGTTCAGTTTGGAGAGGAGAAGGCACCAAGGGGACCTTCTGGTGGCCTTCCATCATCTGAAGGGGGCTACAAGAAAGCTGGGGAGGGACTTTTTAGGGTGTCAAGTAGTGATAGGGATAGGGAGAGGATTTAGATCAAACATTAGGAAGAAGTTCTTCACCATGAGGGTGCTGAGACACTGGAACAGGTTGGCCAGGGAGGTGGTGGAAGCCAGGCTGGATGTGGCTCTGGACAGCCTGACCTTGAACCAGGGATGGGGCCTTAACTACCTCCCTGGGCAACCTGTTGCCAGTGTTCCACTACCCTCATGGTAAAGAACTTGTTGCTAACATCCAGTCTAAATCTGCTCTTCCAGTATCTGAAGGGGGCCTACAAGAAGGATGCAGAGAGACTGTTTCCAAAGGCAGTGATAGGATAAGGGGCAATGGCTTCAAACTACAGAAGATTGGATTTAGATTGGTTGTTAGGAACAAGTTCTTTACCATTAGCGTGGTGGAACACTGGAACAGGTTTCCCAGGGAGGTGGTTGAGGTCCCATCCCTGGAGATATTCAAGGTGAGGCTGAAAAGATTCTATGAACTTAGACTTGAATTAATTATTTTATCATTAGAAAGTTGATTGATTTCCTCACATCACCTCTAGTTGGCATCGATGGATACACCACATACATTTGATTGGTCACAATAGACAGGCACTAATGACCATGCCATGTACATTTGATTTGATTGACAATAGTGTCATCTCCTTTTAATTTTTTTTGTCATTTTGTTGTTCTATAAATTAAAAGAGAATAAAGTAATTTTTCTTTAGGAGAAAGTAAATATATTTAAGTGTGAATCCAACCAATCAAAATTAAAATCTTCATGTTTTCAGAGGGATACAGGCAAGATGGTGAATACAGTAAGTAGTCTGAGGAGAGGGTTATGGCTAGAGGCAGAAAGAGAACTCAAAGGGTAGGCTGGAACAAAAAAAGTCCTAACTTTGGAGCTGCTGGAATGATACCTTGCAGGTCTCACAGCAAGAGCTTCCCTTCACTTCCTGGTGGTACTGTGTGACTGGAAAATAATATATTAAAAGTAATATGTAGTAAAAAAGAAATACTCTTGACAAGTGCAAGACCATTAATTCAGCCTCAGAAACATGTAAGAGTTTAGAAAAAAAATTCTATTCTATCTATCTAAAAGATACAGAGATTAAATGAAGCACAAAGTAAGACTCCCTTGTGTTTATACTTAGATCATGCCAGACCAGTCTGACAGTTTCCTTTGATGAGACAAATGCAGTAAAACACATCATATGTCATGTAATTAGCAAAATAATAATGGAGGATGATTAGGCTAAGAACTTGGTTTTAGGAAGAAACTGGCTAACAAGAATTGAAAATGAAGAGAGGTATCTCACTGATGCTGGAGGACTAGTTTGTGGAAGAGAAAATGATGTGCCTGGGCAAAATGTACTGCTGGCAGATGGTAGAGAAGCACTGGCACTGTGAAGTGGTAGTAGTAGAACCAAAGGCTGTCTATGCTGTCTGTGCTTCTGTACAGCCTTTGACTTGATCCCACACAACATCCTTCTCTTCAAATCGGAGAGACATGGATTTGACTGGTGGAGTGTTCAGTGGTTAAAGAATGGACTGGAAGGTTGCATCCTGAGGCTTGAGATGGGTGAAAAGTGGTGTCCCTCAGGGATCTATGCTGGGACCAGAGTTCTCTAATCTCTCCATCCATAACATAGACAGTGGAATCGATTGCACCCTCAGCATGTTTGCACCAAACCGACTGGTGGGGCTGACATGGCTAAGGGATGGGATGTCATCCAGAGGGATCTGGAGAAGCAGACCCATCTGAACTTCAGAAAGTTCAGCAAGGCAAAGTTCAAGGTCCTGCACCTGGGTCAGGACAATCCCCAGTATCTATAAAGGCTGAGGGATTGAAGGGATTGAGAGTAACCCTGCAGAGAAGGACTTGGGGTTGATGGTTGGTGAACAGCTGTACCTAAGTCAGAAATGTGTGCTCACAACCCACTGGGCTATATCCAAAGCAGCATGGCTGGCAGGTTGAAGGAGGGAGGAAGGAGCCCCTGTGCTCCAAGCTTCTGAGACCCCACCTGCAGTGCTGGGGCAGCCCTTGAGTCCTCAGCACACCAGAGACATGTAGCTGTTGGAGCGGGACCAGAGGAGCCCACAGCAATGATGGGAAGGCTGGAAGCCCTCTGCTGTGAGACCAGGCTGAGAGAGTTAGGGCTGTTCAGCCTGGAGAAGACAAAGCTCTGGGGGGACCTTCTGGTGGCTTTTCAGTACTTGAAGAGACCAGTCAGAAAGCTGGGGACAGACTTTTGAGCAGGGCCTGTTGTGACAGGCCAAAGGGTGATGGATTTAAATTACAAGAGGGAGATTCAGACTGGAGAGAAGGAAGAAATATTTTGAGGGTGGTGAAACACTGGCACAGGTCTTCAGTGAGGTGGTAGATGCCCCATCCCTGGAGCTATTCCAGGTCAGGTTGTTTGGGGCTCTGAGCAACCTCCTCTAGTTGCAGATGTTCCTGCTGACTGCCGGGTGGTTGGACTGGATGACCTTTAAAGGTCCCTTCCAACCCAAACCGTTCTGTGATTCTGTGTGAATAACTGTGAAGAATGAAGTGTGAAATACAGAGGTACTTACTCAAAGAAGTTGAGAAGTCCTAACTTGTAGGACTAACAGCAAAACTTTAACTCTGTGTCAAGAAGTGTTCAGTTGGAAATGAAAGAAAAGCTTTGTGTAGGAAGTGATCACTGAGATATAACTATATATCAGAAGAAATATTTGCTCTACTCTGTCCTGGTGAGACCACACCTGGAACAATGTGTCCAATTTTGGGCTCTCCAGTTCAAGAGGGACAGGGGTGTACTTGAGAGAGTCCAGTGGAGGGCTACCAGGATGATTAAGGGACTGAAGCACTGCCCGATGAGAAGAGGCTGAGAGACCTGGGCTGTTTAGTCTGGAGAGAAGGCTGAGAGGGGATTTAATAAATGTCTATAAATATCTGAGGGCTGGGAGTCAAGAGGGAGGGGACAGGCTCTGCGGAGTTGCACCCTGGGACAAGGGGTAATGGATATAAACTACATCACAGGAGGTTCCACCTCAACATGAACTTCTTCACTGTGAGGGTCACAGAGCACTGCAACAGGCTGCTCAGGGAGATTGTGGAGTCTCCTTCTCTGGATGAGAAGGACTGTGCTGTATGACCTGTGCTGGATTCTATAGTCCTGCTCTGGCAAGGGGGTTGGACTCGATGATCTTCAGAGGTCCCTTCCAACACCTAACATCCTGTGTGATCTCTGTGTGTATGGCATGCAGAGAGATGAGAAGGCTGTTGGTTGAGAACTTTGTAAGACCTCTTACAGCTCTTCATCCAACCCTGAGAGTGTGTTTTCACCAAGGACAGACCCAAAGTGGCACTGGCATAGAGAAGGACAATGAAAGTGATGCACAGGCTGCAAAGGCTTTAGCACAAGGCTGGGCTTTCATCTGTGTGAGGATACATTTCAGAGCACAGAACCTGGGACTCCTTGGAGAAACAAGACAAACTGATCCAGGCAGATGCTGTGTTCACATAGCTAACCTGCTTTTGCTGTCCAGCCTGTCTTAGGCATCTCTGCAGGGCACTGCACTGTGCAGCAGCTGGCTTATTTAACCTTGAAAAATGAAGCCTGAAGCTTTGAAGCCTTGGGAAAAAAAAAAAAAAGAATGCTGCTGTTTTCCGTGAATTCATGAGGGTGCAAGTCCCAAGGAGGAGGAAATCCTGTTTAACCTGAGAATCTTCCCACAGAAGAAAAAATAGATACAAATTGACCACGAATAAGTGGAAAAGCTGGAAACTAGGAGGCAGCTCCTAATTAGCAGAGGGGTGATGTTCTGAGACAGTCTACTACTTTGAAACAGTGCTACAAAAATAGTCTTCTCCATACAGCAATGTGCAGTTTGGTAAATCATCTCACTGCATTAATTTATAGTTTGATGTTGACGTCTTTGGTTGAATATCCAGGTGCTAATTTCCCCTCTGGTAATTGCTAGGTAATTGTCTTAGAGTTACAAAGAAATTGCAGTATGCTTTGATTAATTGAGTAAATGACTGTCAGGTGGGAACCCTGTCAAAGACTTTTTTTTTTTTTTGGTCTCTTTAACAGAAGTGCATCAAATTATCTTTCTTTTTTCCTTTTCTTCTTTTTTTTTTCATTTTGTCAAAAGGAACCTTATGACTGATGTGCTGTCACTCTGATTTTAATGTGGCATAGTAATTAACAAAAGCAGCAGCCTGATAATTGAGTGACTTAAGTTGCTTGTTATCCCTTAGTTAAAACTTTTTTTTGGGTCAGGACTGATCACCTTGAAAATTACTTAGAAAGAATAATCTCAGCATAGAAGCAAATGTGTGAAAAGGGGCATTTAAAATCATGTGAGTCCTGTAAAAAGAGCTCTGAACAGTTGATATCAAAAGGAACACACCCAGCATATGTTTTTTCTCATGTTCCAAGAGGGAACAATTTATTCCAATATGTGATATGTTCTTTGCTTATAAAAGTGGTAGGTTCATTGTTCCAAAAGAATGCTCACTACAGTTAAAAAATAAGCACAGCACAGAAGACATGAGGCAGTTAGGTAACTGCCCCTGGTGTGTGGGTGCAAAGGGCTATTTGGTGGCTTGCACTCCATGGAAGTTCTGGTGGACAGCAAGTTCACCACAAGCCAGCAATGTGATTAGACATTAGGAAGAAATTCTTCCCCATGAGGGTGGTGAGACACTGGAACAGGTTGCCCAGGGAGGTGGTGGAAGTCTCATCCCTGGAGGTTTTTAAGGCCATGCTGGATGTGGCTCTGGGCACATGATCTAGAGTGAGGTCTCCCTGCCCAGGTCAGGGGTTTGGAACTAGGTAATCCTTGAGGTCCCTTCCAGCCCTGACAATTATGTGATTCTGTGATTTGTTGGTGATTTTCTTTTTTTTTCTTTTTTGTATTTTTACCCAATTTTCATTTGTACCTTTTGCTCAAGATGCAAGATAACAATTGTATTAAAATAATGGACAAATGTTCCTTTGCCTTTATTAACCTTTTCAGCTTTTTTTCTTTCCCTAAAACACTAATTGCAATAAATTCTTAGCTGAGTGGTTACTTCATCTGTATTGCTGTTTTACTTCTTGAAGAAAACTCAGGTATGCTTTTTTTAGCAGGTATTTTGACTCTTCACATCGTTGTAATTAGAAAACTGTTGACATAGTAAACATATTTCTCTTTTTTAACATAAAAGTACTATTTTTACTGAAACTCAGGAACAGGCTGGAGATGAGAGTTTCTTTGTTACAGGTACAAAACACTTTCAAGTAAAACATTCATTACAGAAAGTGTTAACAACAAGTTTTCAGAGACTATATCAATCTGCCTTTGTGTTTTGATCCCTTCTTTGTCTCTGTCTCTGGCCTAACAGTTTGTCTTTGTCATAGACACAAACCTTCTGACAACAAAGGTGGTAAAGCCTCCCCATCCAGTATGTGTGTGGTATTTTGCTTGTTGTAAATTGAAGTATCTGCTCAAATTTTAGAATTACTGCTGTTAGAGCTGGCTGGTGCTGTGGGGTTGTTTACACAAACATTTCTAGTGTTTATCTCCAATGGCAGGCAGCTATTACACACAGTTCAATTGTGTTTAACCCACTTCAGACAATGGCATTTGTTTTAGCAGCGTCAGAGTTTGACTAATTGTGGTCTATATTAAGCTGTGTGTTAGCCTTTTAATAACTGAGTGGTTATGTGACCATGGTTAGACTCTAGTTCCCAACAGAAGACTGAAGAGCTAGATACTAAAAGTGCACTTCTTTTTTTTCTTCAGATAATGAAGCACATCTCATAATTGCTTTTTAGCCCAGATGTGGTCCAGTTGCTTGTCCTTATTACTCCATTTCATGGTGAGGTAGCAGTGTCTGTCAGTGTACACATGCTTTTATAATAAAGAGCTATCCAATACCATACATGTATTTTTGTTGTAAATACATGTAAATATCCAGGTGTATGCC
The DNA here is from genome assembly GCF_027791375.1 of Indicator indicator. Taxonomy (NCBI): domain Eukaryota; kingdom Metazoa; phylum Chordata; class Aves; order Piciformes; family Indicatoridae; genus Indicator; species Indicator indicator. Next base: position 1,944,606 of record NC_072053.1, on the reverse strand, counting down.
AAATCATGTCATATACTTCAGCTTCCTTCCCTACCCCACATTTGGATTTTCTATAAGAAAAATAACATAAGCTTCAGGCTTGGGGCAGAGTGGCTGGAAAGCTGCTCTGCAGAAAAAGACCTTGGGGTGCTGGTTGACAGCCAGCTGAAGATGAGCCAGCAGTGTGCTTAGGTGGCCAAGAAGGCCAGCAGCATCCTGGCCTGGATCAGCAATAGTGTGGCCAGCAGGAGTAGGGCAGGGATTGTCCCCCTGTACTGGGCACTGGTGAGGCCACACCTCAAATACTGGATTCAGTTTTGGGGCCCTCTCTACAGGAAGGAGATTGAGGTGCTAGAGTGTGCCTAGAGCAAGGCACTGAATCTGGTGAAGGGTCTGGAGGACAGGTCCTGTGAGGAGTGGCTGAGGGAACTCTGGGATTGCTTAGTCTGGAGAAAAGGAGGCTGAGGGTAGACCTTCTGGCTCTCTACAACTCCCTGAAAGGAGGTTGTAGCCAGGGGGGGATTGGTCTCTTCTCCCAAGTAACGAGAGAAAGGACAAGAAAAAATGGCCTCAAGTTGCACCAGTGGAGGTTTTGACTGGACTTGGGGAAAAATGTCTTTCCTGAAAAAGTGCTTAAGCATTGGAACAGGCTGCCCAGGGCAGTGGTGGAATCACTATTCCTGGAACTGTTCCAAAAAATGTGTAAATGTGACATTTAGGAACATGGTTTAGTGGCAGCCTGGCAGTGTTGGGTTAATTGTGGGACTTGATGATCTCAGAGGTCTTTAAGGATTCAACGATTCTGTAAAACCAGTCTTGCACAGTCCACAAACTGATTTTACTAGTAAGACAGTGGAGTCTAGGTGAAATAGTGTTGCTCTTTGAAAATGAAAGGAAAAATCATCAGCAACTACAGGTTTGCAGTAGGTAAGTTGAGCCTTTCTTTATTTGAACACTATAATACTTTAATGACATCTACTTAGAGAATTATTTCCTCTGTCAAATGCACAGAAGATAGAGATAGAACTTTTTTTTGCTTGTGTTTTTATATTAAATGCTGTACTGAAATTGTTTAAGCAGTGTTCTTTGCAGTCGGAGTTGGAATACCTTTTGTTCCCTAGACAATGTGTTGGCTGCTTATCTGGCCCATGTATAGTCTTTTGACATTTGGCTTATCTGTGGAAAAAGACCTGTCTGCCTTGTGAGTGTGAAATCCTGGTCTGCTCTTAGGCAACAGAAGAAATGCTCACTCCCTTTTGTCCAGTATTTCTTCTCTATTGTCATGGGGAATTACATTACCACATGTCTGACCGTCTGAAACAGCAAGTGCCTCTTGAGTTTGTTTGTTTACTTGATAAAACTTCTGGCCTTACTGAAATCAGAAGATCATGTTGGGGTTTTGTTTATTTTATGGAAGACAATCTCCACCCTCAGTTACAAAACTGTCTAATGTTGTGTGGGAACAACAGAGAACAATAAAAAAAATCAAGTCCTATAGTATTTTCAGATGTGGATGTAAAGGATATTAGATTATCTGCAGAAAGTTAATAGTTTGATGACTGACAGTGTTTAAGAATTTCTTCTTTTGAGTGATTATTAAATGTCCAAGGTGTCTCTCCTGAGTCTCTGAATTTAGATTTTACTTCCAAACTGAAGATTGTTTTTTGTTCTTGCTATGATTATTACTAAATTAATTTAGCTCAATTCCAGTACACATGTATTCATTTTTTTCCCCTGCAGATTTCATTCCTGGCCTCTGCTTACATGAGCCAACATCTCTCAGAGGAAAGCTGCTCTGCCCTTGCATCTGTTACCCATTACCTTTACCTCTGCCAGTTCAGCTGGATGCTTATTCAGGTTGGTCTCAATGTATTTCCCCAAAACTGGTGTAGAAAGCAACTGATATTTACACTGTTTCTTTTGTGTCATGGTATGTATACCTCTGCAATTCAATGCCACTAGAGACTCAAAACATGAGATGTTTTTTATTAAACCTAGAGTGGCACGGCTCCAAGGGTAAATATTCGAGCCATATAAAGATTTTTCCACCAGTATCCATTACAACCATGGAAGAATTTCCATGTCTCACTTCATCCTGCAGAAGCTACTGTCTCAGAACACATCTCTTGTTTAGCTTTTTCAAACATTCTTTTCCAGGTGAAATCTTAAGTGTGAACTGTGCTGCAGTTTTTGGAGACAGTAACAATTTAGTCATTAGACTCATCTAATGTGACAAACATACTTTCCTAATTTTGTACTTAAAAAAGGACTATATGGATTCATAATATTGCCAGAATTTCACAGAGTGATATAGGTTGGAAAAGATGTTGTAAGACCATCCAGTCAAACCACTAACACAGTACTGCCAGGTCACCACTGAACCACATTCCTCAGTGTCACATCTACATGGCTTTGAAACCCCTCCAGAGATGAGGAGTCCAGCACTCCACTGGTCAGCCTGGTCCAGGCCTTGACAACCCTTTCAGGGAAGAAATTGTTCCTCATGACCAGCCTAAACATCCCCTCATGCAACTTGAGGCCATTTCCTCTTGTCCTATCAATTGTAACTTGGGAGAAGAAATTAACATCCAGCTCAGTACAACCTCCTTTCCAGGAGAGAAGGTCTTCCATGAGTGTTGTTTTTCTCCCCAGATTTGGGGGGGGCATTGGGTGACAAATGAAAGCAGGAACCCTGTTGCCCTATAGCAACAAGATTCCAGAAGTACCGAGAGCAGGGAATCTCAGAAGTCCTCCCAGAAGTCCTTTATTGCTGCGTTGTAGAATCCCCAGCATTACAGAGTCTCAGTGTCTCACTTACAGCAGAAGTCCTGGAAGCCCTTAACAAAGTCCTGAGCGTATCCCTCACAACATCCCTACTCCAAAGCCCTAGTAGATAACTAACAGAAGTAGAAGTCCCTAGCAGCCCTAAGCCCACAATCAATGTCCCCCCAACCTTTGTCCTGGCCTAGAGCCATTCATATCCTCTGTTGCCCCAAGAGGGGCAAAAAGAATGATGCTCACACAAATGGATCGGAGCGTGATGGAAAGTTTAAATGGAAAAGCAATTAATGCTTTACAGAAACTACAAAGCATAATGGCAAAGATATCCCAAAGTGTACAGAGTCCCTTGCACCACACCCAAAGGCCTCCCAACACTTCCTTTCTTCTCACCTGAGGGTGTACCCAAAACCCCCAGGGCTTTTTCTTGTCCCCCACCACTGCTAGGCTGGTGTCAGGCTGGCCAGGTCTGAGACTGTCCCCTCCTCACCCCCCCTTCTCCTCCTGGCATTAGACCTAGACAGGCCTAAGAGGCCTTGAGATACTCCCCCACCATTACCCGATAAGAGAGCATCTCCCATGGGAGCAGAGAGGGAAGAAAGAGGGAGAGAATGACTTTGCAGATGGATTGATAGGGTGCAGGATTATGGGTAGAAATAGGCTGTTTCCTGTGCCCACCTTACTGGGTTGGACACTTGGGACACTGGAGGTGTAACTTACATGGCAGTAGCAGGAGGCACCCAGGCTGAACTGCCACAACCTTATAGCTTGGAGTGGCTGTTTCTATACTCTTTGTTATCAATCCCTTGACCAGGACAATCCAACCATACACATAAGCTAAAACCTTTTCCCAGTAAGAGGTGCCAGCATGTCAAGGAGGTGGCTTCTGCAGCATGTTCCAGTCCAAGGGTGCCAACGTGAGGCTGTTGTTCTTGGCACATGTGGAATGTTTTGCTCTACGCAGTGCTAAGGAATTGGTCAGATAAGGAATCATGCACTCTGCACATGTCTGACAGCTGCCCTCTGAACAGTGGCTGCAACACATGAGCTGCCTTTTTCCTTGACTAAACAAGCCCAGTTCCCTCAGCTGCTCTGCATAGGACTTATTTTCTAGACCCTTCACCAGCTTCATTGCCCTTTGGACACATTATAGAACAGTAAATAGTGTAAAAATCAGTTGAACTACTGTGGGAGACCATGAACAATCAAATTTGCTGTGGCAAATTGCCAGTTTTGAGTTAGTCAAAATAGCAAGCTGTGAGGTTATTTGGAAAATACATTATCATGCCCTCGTGCAGAAATGTGTGTTTAGCACTAATGCATGACTTATGCCATTTATTTGCCTCTTGTGTTAATAGGATTTGTCCATAACACATTTCTTTATAGCAGACAGCTTTATATATGCAGCTCCATACATTACCATACAAATCCTCCAGGTTGTCAGATCAAACCAAGAATTGCAAATTAGGCTGTATCTTAAGCACAACTTTCTCTCTCAGTGACATTCCTGTAGTATCTGACATTTTCCTGAGATTATGTTAGGCTCCCTGTCGCTGAGAACCTGCTCTAACAGCTCCATTGTGCTTGGTGGTCTTAGCAAGCCACAAGAAGATGGTTTGTCATGTACACTGCTGCTGCAATTGCTTGTAAAAATGGAGATGAGAAGTCTAATCTGTTCTATCTCTGGTGATGCTAATTACATTTTTATTCTTGTTGGTTTTCCTCAATTTATAAGGTTAGCAAGATAAATATTGTTGGATGTTAATTTCTTCTGTCCCAATACAGCAATTTTTGTTCTTCTCTTAGCTTGGCTCATGTCTTCCTCTTAGGTTAACTAACCTGAATTATTTTGTGAGCTGCAAATTATCTTTTTCTTCACAGCAGTTCATTCACTTAATTCCTAAGTCTCTTCAGATCTGTTGAATATTTAATATTTTGGACAGACAAATTAATGCTCTTAAGTTACTGTTATGCTGGGATATCTCATACATTGACTGCTCAGTGTTTGACAGTGTTTCATCTTCCCATCCTACATGTGTTGCATTACACTAAGTTGCAAAAGGATTCCCATTTTGAGTTCTTGCTCACCTAAGGATTAATCAGTTATGTAATGACAATAAATTTGTGACTGTTAAGAGTTGGTCATTTCTGTGTCTCTAGCTGAAATATGTTTTGATTTTTTTTTTTTTTTTGAATAGACCATGGCTGGCTTCTAAGCACTTGGTATAGCTTGTCCCTGTAACAGTTGTGTACAGGGAGATGTTAGATTATGGTTGGATTCAATCATCTTAAGGTCTTTTCCAACCAGGCCATTGTATGAACTTGAACTTAGTGGAGCCTCAGGCTTGTATTAGTCATGAAGACTCTTCATGCAAATCAGAGGGGATAAAGGTGCTTAAGAAGGAATCTTTTATAGCCTGCTGATATATGAGCTGACAAGAGCTGCCAGGAATAAAACTCATAGTGAGGAGGATTGCCCCTTTCATAAATGCAGGTCATCAGCTGTGAATAATTCCTGAAGCTTGAAACAAAAAATCTGGAACATGGATCAGCCTACCCTCAGCTTCAATTTACTCCTCTTGGTTGGGAATAGGTCCTGAATTTATATTTCTCATTGCAGAGTGAATAAGCACTGCCAGGGCACTAAAGGAGTGCTGGGAACATCTCTGTGCTTGAACTGGTCCCCATGACACTATTAGCAAAGCTTGTGAATCCAAGGGAAAACCAGACTGATTTGGGAAGCCTAGATGCTGCTGCTATCTGAATGGCAGGTTTAAATGGCTGGGAAATGAATGTTTATGTTTCTCAGCATGATATACTTAATACACATGACTTGATTGGGAAGGCAGGATTAATAATGTATTTATACTTACATGGAACTTAAACGCTTCTGTCTGGGAAACCAAAAAATATGCAAACGGATTCTGTGTCACTCAGGCAGTCACTCTGTCCTCTGTACAGTCTCATGCATGTGCTTGATGAGAAACTCATTTTATGCAGAGCTGCTGGTGTCAGTCCTGTTCATTGCATACAGAAGCGAATGTGATAATAAAGTGCAAGCAGGTGGAGATCGTGGAATCACAGAATCATTTTGGTTGGGAGAGACCTTTAGGATCATCAAGTACAACCACTGACCCAGCACTGCCAAGTCACTGCTAAACCATGTCCCTCAGCACCACATCTATATGTATTTTAAATCTCCCCAGGGATGGGGCCCCTGCTACTGCCCTGGTCAGCCTGCGCCAGGGCTTGGCAACCTCTTTGGTAAAGAAATTGTTCCTAGCAGCCAACCTAAACCTGCACTGGTGTGACTTGAGGCCATTTTCTCCTGTCCTGTCACTTGTTCCCAGGGAGAAGAGACCAACCCCCACCTGTCTCCAGCTTCCTTTCAGGGACTTGTAGAGAGCTGTAAGGTTTCCCCTCACCCTTCTTTTCTGCAGGCTGAACAATCCCAGTTCTCTGAGCCACTCCTCACAGGACTTGTGCTCCAGACCCTTCACCAGCTTCTTTGCTCTTCTCCGGACATGCTCCAGCACCTCAATGTCCATCCTGTAGTGAGGACCCCAAAACTGAACCCCAGTACTTGAGGTGTGGCTTCCCCAGTGTGCAGTACAAGGGGACAATCCCTTTAGTAGTCTTGCCAACCACACAATTGCTGACACAAGCCAGGATGCTGTTTGCTTCCTTGGCCACTTGGGAACTCACTGGCTCATCTTCAGCTGGCTGTCAACCAAAACAAGTCTTTCTCCATCAGGCAGCTTTCCAGCTTCTCTGCCCCAAGGCTGGAGCATTCAAGAGGTTTCTGTGACCCAAGTGCAGAAACCATTACTTAGCCTTGTTGAACTTAAGATATATACAGATATGTGTAACTGAAACATCCAGAAAATCCAGACAATTTTAAGTGATCAGAAGTTGGAGGGCAACATTTCCAGACAACAAAAGTCTATAGGACGTTGGACACGGACAGATTCAATTCTATAGTGCAGAATTCAGGAATCTTCACTTTCTAAACTCTAGGACACCTTCCTTACATTTCTGTCTTAATCTGTCCACCTTCTGCATATTACTAGATACAGTAATTGTACTTAGCTTTTTCTTTTTCCCCCATACTAAAATATGATAATTAAATCTCTACCTTTGTACTGTAATTCTTTCCCCATTTTTAGACATTCAGTGTCTATACTCATACTACACACATAGCTACTACCCACATACTGACTGAACTGTAGGCATGTAGAGGACTTCAGAAATCACCTGGCTAGAAAACAGGTTTAAAACAAAGGCCACAACAAGTCTGCTTGTCCTTGTCCCTTTGTATTGCATTGTTTTGTTTCTTGATTTCTGGAGGGAGGTTTTTGTAAGTTGCAGAGTGTTGGTAGTATGAACCAACATTTTAAGGATGAGGCTTCCTTGGCTGCAGAAGGAAAGGAATAAGCATGGTACAAATGACTTTGTGTCACAGAATGAGCTTTGCCTGAAATATTTGCCCTTCACTGATGTATGAATTCCAAGTCTTCATCCTGACAGATGTCCCTTCATACAAATGTACACTGCTACTTTCAAATGCAGTCTGCATTTTTACCTCAGGAGCACACACTAAGGATGCCTTTTTGTATCCTGTTTTTCTTCTCACGACAAATCTGTAGCATGGAAACCACTTGTCATGAGCAAGAATTTTCTTCCTTAAGCTTTTTCTAATAACAAAATAAAATAAATAATAATAAAACATACAAGAAACAAACACCAAATTTAAAAAAAAAAAGTTAAAAGCTGTCTATATTTTGAGGGAAAAAAAAAAAACCACAACTACTTTGCAGTTCTTAATTGCCAGTTCTACCATAGAGTAAAATTATGGGAAAAGGTGAACTCTTTGTACTTTTTTGAGCCATTGCCACAGTGGAGTAAATCAACAGCAAAAGTGGCAGTTCAATAAGCAAACCAAAGTGAATGTCATGGGCTTCCTGTCACCTCTGCCTGAATTCTCCTCTGTGGATTTAGTGGCACCTTGAATTTTCTATAAATTTATTGCAGATTTGTAAGACAAGTACTTATCTTACACTAAGTTTGATGCTTGTTTTAGAGAATGATTTAGGGACTGCTTAACAGCTTTGAAAAAGGAATTATAGGAAAGCATGAAACCATCCTGAAAATGAAAGCTGTGGCCACTCCTAAAAAGAAGAAAGAAGGAAAATAGAAGTTTTCTCACAGAGTTGGTAAAGACTTTAGAGAAAGTAATATTTAGCTACTCTGTTTAGTAGCTAGAGTTTTGTAGCTAATATTTACCCAGATATCCACAGAAGAAAAAAAATAAAAGCACTCTAATTCTGGGAAGGTAATTTCAAGTAATTGCCTCATTCTAAAAGTAAAAAGCTTCACCAAAGTTCTCACTGTCTCATGAGAGTGTTTCTTGAATTCATAATTGTTTTGCTTTCTACATCAGAACAACCAGAACCTGTACATTTGTTCCTCCACCTGAGCAGCTGGGAAGTGGACTCTGTTTTATTCTTCTGTAGAACTGGTTATTGTTGCAGCATGGCAACAGGAAGGGATCTGCTAAAATTAGCCCTGCTGTTTGTATTTCATTGATTAAGTTTTGGGACATCAAAAGGGGCTGAAGACCAAGAACTTACAATTATCACCGTGCAGGAAGTGGTGAACAATCCAAACCCACTTACATCTTTGCAGTAGCACTGGTGTTAAAGTGGTCTTCTGTGATAAATGAGGGTGAAATAGGTAAATATGGCTAAACAAACACAGAAAAAGGACATGAGGTACAATTTCTTGGATGACTGAGAACAGTGTTCACCAGGTTGTCAGCATTAGTAGAACCAACAATCCCTGAGCATAACAGCATAAATCAGCTCAAGGATTTTGCTGTCTGGAAATGCTCACTTCTCATGACTGCAAGGGCATGTAATTTGAAAAATGTTTTTTGGCACAAGGTGACAAACAAAATCTTGAATGGGTTTTCAGTCCTATGTAAGAGTTAAGAGAGGAAAGGACATTATAACAGAACAGCCAAATCTTTCCACAAACTCTGTGTATTTTTCTTTTCCTTCCAAATACCATTTTCGTCTGTTTAGTGTTTTCTTCCCGTGAAACTCCAACAATGGAATTAGCAGTTTTTCTGAGTTCTTTAGACCTACACAGAAGTGTCACAAATATATGGTAGGATTTTCTCTGTTCTTTTATAAATAGAGCAAACTTTTCCTTTGTTCACAGAGTACCAGTCACTGAAGATAGAAAATGGCCATTATAATTGCTGTATAATTAAACACAATTGCATGCATTGGATGTGCTCATAAAATGTCATTCTCTAAGGGAGCACTTTAAATGCCTACTAAACTAATAATTTCATGAAAACAAATTGTTAGTGTACACAATATGCTCTATGTTTTGTGATAGAAAGTATTGTATATCTGTGCTACATAAATCACAGAAAAAAGTCTGTAATAGTAATTAACTGATGAGACTTAGAGAAGGAAGCCACAAACCACTAATTAAGTCCTTGATTGTGAGTCTGCTTGAGCAACCTGGTAGATGAAGCCTTGGCTGAAGGGAATATGCAAAATTCACAAACAGAAATAATTGCTTTGCAATTGTCTTGTCCCTCTATATGGATCTTACCTATCCTAATATGAGACAGATGAAAATTAAGGATATAAATGAACATCATTGTATGAAATCCTTGTGTAGAAAATGGAGAGAGGTGGGTATTATTGGGTAAAAATCAATGAGTGCCTGAAGATGTCCATTCTCTCACCACTGACTGTCAAGACAGTCACAAGCTTGAATTACATTTGTGCAGACAGAAGAAGACTGAACCAATCCCTTATTCACCCCATATAAAAGGCCAGAAGTGATTACAGAATGTGCAGAGCTGTAGCTGGTATAATAAGTTTGAAGTGGAGGAAGTGAAGAAATAATTTTAAAATTGTATTTTCATTATAAATAATGCGGAAGTTTATTAGAAAGTAGTAACATGTATGTAGATGTGCATAAAAAATTGCTCAGCACATAGGAAATCTGTCTACTGTTAACTTAAAGAAAATGCATAGATCCCAGCAAAAATCTGTTTGGTTGCTTCACTTGAAGGCTTTCCTTGGTCATACTGCCAGTTCTTTTAGGAATTTCCAGCTATTCCCTTCCTTCATTTTGAACCATCTATGGTTTTAAAGCCTTAGGTATCCTGCCATTTGATTATCATCACAGGAAGATACAGTTGCAGAAGTACATGTGGATTTCTATTCATTGATTTGCCTTTTTCTATTCTCAGATTCTTACACAAAATTACACAGAAGCACAGAACCATTGAAGTTGCAGGGGCGTCTTGAGACTGTCTAGTCCAACATCTGCTCAAACACAGTCAGGTTGCCTGTAGCCATGTTCCATTAGAACAGTTAAGTTCTCCATGGGACAGCAATGTGCCCTTGTGGCCAAGAAGGCCAATGGTATCCTGGGGTGCATTACTAAAAGTGTGTTCAGGAGTTTGAGGGAGGTTCTCCTCACCCTCTGCTCTGCCCTAGAGAGACCACTTCTGAAGTATCATGTCCACTTTTGTCTCCCCAGTTCAAGAGGGACAAGGATACCCTAGAAAGAGTCCAACAGAAGGCTGTGGGAATGATGAAAGGACTGGAACATCTGTCTGATGAGGAAGGGCTGAGGGACATGGGGCTCTTTAGTCTGGAGAAGAGCAGCCTCAGAAGGGCTCTAATTAGTGCTTATAAATATCTGATGGGTGGGGGTCAAGAAGAAGAGGCCAATCTCTTTTCAGTAGTGTACTGTGATAGGATAAGGGACAGTGGATACAAACTGCAACACAGGAAGTTCTCCTTCAGCGTGAGGAAAAACTTCTTTACTGTGATGGTGACAAAGCACTGGAACAGGCTGCCCAGACAGGTTGGAGTCTTCTTCTCTGTAGACTTTCACAATCCATCTGGATGTGTTTCCTGTGTGAACTGCCCTGGTGATCCTGCCTTAGGCAGGGGACATGGACTAGATGATCTTCAGAGGTCTTTTCCAATCTCTACCATTATATGATTCTATAATTTCTAAGGACAGAGACTCCACAACCTCAGGCTTGACCACTCCTACAGTAAAAAAACTTTTTCTTCTTTCAGATGGAATTATCGGATGGATGTTTATTAACTTTTGCCCATTGTCTTATCCTGTCTTGGTTCATTGAGGAGATTCTAGCTCCCTCTTTGTCACTACCAGCCATCAGATATTTGTATACATGGATAAGATCCCCCTAAACCTCCTCTTACCCAGGCTGAATTGTCCCGTTTCTCTCAGCCTCTTCTCACAGGGGAGATGCTCCAGTCTATCAGTCATCTTCATGGCCCTTTGCTGAACTGGCTCCGTGTCTTACTGTACTGGTGAGCCCAGAACTGGACCACAATCAGAACCATTGAAGGAGATTACTGTATTTCCTACAAGAAGGACATAGAGCTGAGCAATAGTACAAAAAAAAAAAAAAAACCCATTGCACATCAGATTTGTCTGTACTATTTTCTGAGACAATCCAAGAAGAAAACAACTTTTGTACCACAAAGCTATTTTTGTGTTTTCTACTAAACAGGGTGTCCTGTCCTCTCTGATAATCTAATGCCAAATCTAACAGTTATATAAATAAGCTTCTTTTATTATCTGTCTCTTTTGATTACTTCAGAGAAGAAAATGAGGGTAAAATATTTGTGTTGAAAAATATTTATATATACAGATGTTCTAGGACAGAAATACACTGCATTATGACTTTCAGAGTGATTTATTTTTGGTGGTGGGGAGGGGGTAGCTAATCATCCACCAAGTCTACTGATAAATATTCTGCATTATTCTTCAGGCTGTTAATTTCTGGTACGTCCTGGTGATGAATGACGAACACACGGAGCGGCGCTATCTGCTTTACTTCCTTTTGAGTTGGGGGCTTCCAGCTTTTGTGGTGATCCTGCTTCTAATTATCCTGAGAGGAATCTATCATCACAGCACAGCACAGATTTATGGCCTTGTCCACAGTGATCTGTAAGTTTTCCTTTATGAAAAGCATGAGCTGTTCTACTCTCTGTATTGTTTTGTATTTAATTTTCTTGCAGGTAGAGAAGGGGATATGCAGGCAGCCAAATGGAGTAAGGGGCAGGGGAATTCCTCATTTGATGGAGATGCACCCATATGCAATACAGCACCAACTGTGCTGTTGGGTTTTACTCCAGCTTCTCCACAGTTCCATCCTGGGCTAGGCACTAGCAGAGCCAGCTCGAGCACATCTGCTTTGTAGGTATATTAATTATTCTTTCCTGAGGTTGTGCTTTTCCAGGGTAAAGTGTAGCAATACCTACTGCTGTAGAAGTGAGCAGAAGGGCATGTGTTATGTTTTTCTTCCATTCAGTTTCTCTGTTTAAAACAACACAACCCCAAACCAACCCTTAAACCCCTGTCTCAGAATATTAAATATATTCTGCATTAAAATTGTCCTACAACACTGAAATGTGAAATATATTTCCTGAAGTGATTCTCTTGGAATATTAAGTGTTATATTCCAAACTGTTCCAAATTTGAGCACTGCTGTAATGTCAGTTATTAACACAGACTTTTAAAAGCTATATATAACCTCAGAAAAGTGTCCTCATTAAAACACTACATTTTTGTAGAACTGGAGACATTTAAGTGGACAGATACACAGATAAATATTTTTGTTCTCCTTCCTTACCGTTTTCTCTGTGGCCTCTTTTTCTAGCAAAGCTAATTTATGATAATAGGTATTCTGGGATACAAGGCTATTATGTTTATTTATTTTGTGTCACAATTAAGTGGTTCATGCACAGGAAAGAGTAAACACACAACTTCTTTAAAAAAAATAGGAAAGTATACAAACTCTTTGTATGAGAACTTCTTATGGGGGTGCTTGCAAACAAGGCCCAAAACTGTCTTACTAATAAAAGAGAAAAATACAGTGTGAATCGTTCCATTGTAACAAAAGAAAATTCAGTACATTGTTTTTTTGCTATACAAAGGGAGTTACTGTAAGAAGTAGATACTGGAATTCAGTATCTGTGTGTTTAATGATATGCACTTACACATACATGTGCAGTTACAAAATATTACTTGTATATACATGTATAGGTGTATAAAGAAGGGGGATGCCCAATTTAGACCTAAATGAGCTACACTGTGTGCTACAAGCTCTCTAGCTTTGTTGGTCAGGCTTTAGTCCCACATTAATAGACACCAACTCCCAGCTGAAGGGAGTATCTGAGGTCCACAGCAGCAGATAATTTCTATTATTCATGCTACATCAGGGAGTGCTGCATAGCTCTCTGTCATCCCATACCCATAAATACTTCTCACAAGAGCATTGTATTTTCCTTTATGGTAAAATGCTTCTCTGTGCATAGTAAACACAAGAAATGTGTGTAGCCTAATCAAGTCCTCTGATTGTAATCAGACAGTGGGGTGATGGTGTCATTAAGTGGTGAGTCACAGTTTCAGTTACTTTAATTTGATGTCCATGCCTCAATCTTTCAAAACCAAGGAAAAAAAAATCCCTAAATTCTCATAAAATGATCAAGTAGAAGTAAATTATTTGTTCCAAATCATTTGACCAAATTAAATATAAGGCTTTTCCAGAATCTTACTGAAGTGGGCAAGTGCCAGAAATCATCCCAAGATTAGCGAATGTGCAGCTTTTTCCAGCTCAGTCAATATGGACACTGTAAGGATTTCCATAACATCAGGGCTAATTCCTAATTTGCAGAGCACTTCAAAACTTGCTCTTAATAGCACTAAAAGGACTTTCAAAGCCAGAACGTGGGAAAGAGGGCAGATTGAACTTACATCACTTGGTTTGTTTTCTCCAGACCAGGATGTTGTAGTGGGAAAAGTAGCAAGGAAATTTCCCACATAAAAGTCATACAATCATGGAATGGTTTAGGTTGGAAGGGACCTTGAGGATCATCTCATTGCAACCCCCTGCTGTGGGCAGGGACACCTTCCACTGGAGCATGTTGCTCAAGACCCTGTCCAACCTGGTGTCGAGTATCTCCGGGCAACTTGTTCCACTGTCTCACCACCCTCACTGTAAAGAATTTTTTCCTAATCTCCAGTCTAAATCTACCTTCTTCAAGCTTAAAACTGTTCCCTCTCATCCTATCACTACAAGCCTTTTTACAAAGTCCCTTCCTAGCCTTCTTGTAGGCTCCCTTCGGGTACTGCTCTGAGGTATCCCTGAAGCCTTCCCTTCTCCAGGCTGAACAACCCCAACTCTCCCAGCCTGTTTCCATAGGGGAGGTGCTCCAGACCTCTGATCATCTTCGTGGCCTACTCTGGACCCACTCCAGTGGTTCAATGTCCCTCTTATGCCAGGGGCACCACAACTGGACTCAGTGTTCCAGGTGGGAACTCACACACTAAATTCAGGATCAGGCTCAGAAATAGTTTTAGAACAATGGTGTGCTGCTGAGGACCTGCTTTCCTGTGAGAGCTGGGAGACTGGCTAAAGTAATAAAAGCAGTGAAACATCTTAACTCTCTCCTTCAGGCAGCTCATTTTGGCATTACTGTTGTGTCCAACCAACTGTTTTGTGGGTAACCACAATGCCATGGGCACAATTAATAGCCAATGGGATGGCTGTACTGAAAGAACTTCACTTTATGCTTGTGTTGAACAAAATAATCATTTGAGTTGTGTTGGAATTTGTGCTTTGAAAAAGTATTATGATGAGGTCTTCCTTCAGATGTGAGAAATTCTTCACACAAATTGATATATTTTCTGCTGTAACTCCCATAACATGACACAGTACAAACCAGGCTGCTATGATGATAGCAGCATATACATAGCAGAGATTATTTTCACAGCTAGGAGAGTTTGTGCATGGCATGAACAATGCACTCTGGCATTGTGTGCAATTTTTTTATGACACTGGTAAATTTGTCTCTATCTCAATCAATGCCACAAAGCAGCATGGTGTTTTTTTCAGATCATAGCTCAATGATGTGTTAAAGAGCTAACAACCAGGAGAGCACTCTTTTACTCTTCCGGCTTTTGCTATTTCCCCCATTGCTCAGCTTGAAGAGGTGGAAGGCTGTTTGAACAGGACCAGAAAAGTTGCTGATGACAGACAGAGTGGCATAAATTGGATGAAGGAAATAATGAGATGGGTTTTTGCAGAGGATGGGTTTGAATGGAGGAAGAGTGGTCTGTCTGGATAGCTGTAAAGAGAAATGTGGAGGTTCTATTGATCTCTTGCACAATACAATTAAAGTAATAAGATTTGATCCATCTGAAAAAATACACATTAGTTCTCATGTCTTCTTAAAATAAAGAATAACAAGTTGTTTTAGATGCAGGTGTCTATAACCACACCTCTTCTTAATTTCTGTGTCTGATAATCAGAGAATCATAGAATTATCAGGGCTGGAGGGGACTTCAAAGATCATCTTAGCTCCAACCCCACTTCACGTTAGATCAGGTTGCTCAGAGCCACACCCAGCCTGGCCTTAAAAACCTCCAGGGATGAGGCTTCTACCACCTCCCTGGGCAACCTGTGCCAGTGTCTTACCACCCTCGTGGTGAAGAATTTCTTCCTAACATCCAATCTGAATCTACCCACTTCTAGTTTTGCTCCATTCTCCCCAGTCCTATCACTACCTGACACCCTAAAAAGTCCCTCAGCAGTTTTGTGGTAGGCCCCTTTCAGATCCTGGAAGGCCACAAGAAGGTCTCCTCAAAGCCTTCTCCTCTCCAGACTGAACAGCCCCAACTCTTTCAGTCTGTGTCCATAGCAGAAGTGTTCCAACTCTCTGATCATCCTCTTGGCCCTTCTCTGGACATGTTCCAGCATGTCCAGGTCTTGGCTCAACCATGAAACATCAAAGTATGCAACTGACTTGTAGAAAGAACTCAGATAGGCATTTGCCATCTATCCATGTTTTTACTTTTTGTGTCACAGTAAAAGCCTTATACAAAGGTTTGTCAGTGTCTGTAAATTAAATCCCTAGTGTGTCTCTAAGTGTGTATTGTATATCCTGGTCTCTAGTAACCAGGCTCTACAAATGTATATCCTTGAGTCAGAATTGTCATGATGGCTGAGGCATTAGTGTTTTTCAGTGAAGAGGCAGGTGAGGCAGGCTAATAACTGAAATTTGAATTAAGCTGAAATCTGAATTAAGCTCTGAACTGGATGATATAAAATCACTCTGACAAGAAAAAACAGCAAACATTATCCTTCTGTATTTCTGACTTTTCATGTCATACAGACAATTTTCCAACCCTTGTTTGAACGTGGTGCAACCTCTGTCTAAAATGTCTCTGACTAAGTATATCTTCTAAGGACATAAATTCTACCACTTAAAGTACAAACTGTTTTAAGAGAGTATTTCCTTTTGTCATTTCTCATTACATTGAATGTCACCATGACTTTGTGTTGTGACATAAGAAGAGATCTCAGGATAACCTTTTTCTTCTGTTTGTTTTGCTTTGCTTTTTTTTTTTTCCTTCTTATCTCCCATCTGATTATTTCTTTCAGTTTTACAAACTCAACCTATAATTTTCGTTTCTTTACACTCTTGTTTTGAGAAGAATTTTTCTTGTTGAATGAGAAAAACTTACGAATATATGAGTTTACAAGAAAAGAGTTCAGCTGAAAATCAAATTCCAAGGCTCACTGTGATTCCCAGACTTCAGACAGTTCAACACTTGCTGTTGTCCTGATATGCAAGGCTAGCCACTCATGGCCTCATTTCTGAAAGCCTTTTAGGTGATGTTTTGAAATTGAGTTTTATCTTAGCAATATGTATAAACTAAGTAGAATATTTTTAATACAGCTCTTGATGTACAAAGACGCTGTTCGTCTGGTGCAGTGAAATACATGTGGAGTCAAATCAAAGCTGTAGATACTGGCCAAGAAAGGTGTAAAATCCAATAGAGAATCAAGAGAGGAGTGTGAAGAATTACATAAAATCTAGTTCCCACCAGTTCCATCCCCGTCTCATTGACGGTTACCTTGAAGAAAAGTGTATTTCTGCCATGTGTCACAGGGGATTTTCAGACTGCAGACAGTTCTGGAAAATGATGCAGGTGGGGATGTAAAACCTCAGACTGGTGAATGACTTCAGACTAGCAACAATTGACCCACCATTAAAATGGAGGAAGCTGAGTTTGGCCTCATGGCATATTATAAGTCTCTTACAAAACCAAAAAAAAGGAAGCAAATCTCTTCTAAAATGGGAGTCCTTGACAATAAAGTAGCTTTCTAATTTCTCATATATCCCTGAAAATTTAGTTGTTCATGCTTGCACACAAGTGAAAATTTCAATGCCCTTGAAGTCAGTGGAACCACACCCATTTGCAGGGTTTTGCCTTAACTCGTCTGAGATCAGAGATCAGAATTATTTAATTACAAGCATCATGTTTTTGTGCACAAACAGGAGCTTAAAGGTTAGTTATGCTACCTTTGCTGGATTTGCACCTAAGAGACTGACCATAGATGTTATTAAAAACAAAAGTGCTAAAGTTTGGCAAGAAACACAGCTCAGAGGGGCTTGAACTTTGAACTCACTTGTCTGGTTTGAAAATTCTTACCTACAGCAGCATTAAAGTATGGTTTTTTTAATAAGCTTGAGAAGTACCCATGCTGTAGCTTTAAGCTTTGAGTCTCTCTAGACTTCCTTCTTGAAACTGAACTCCCCCAAGAAGGCCAAAGGACTGTTTTTATCAGAGTACAAACTAAATAAAAAAAAAAAAAAAAGAATAACCTTTGGAAAGGGGAAAATTGAAAGTGATTAGACATGAGACAACACAAATTTATGTTTATAAACAAGTATCTCCTTGCCCACTGCATCCATGATGGTTTTCAAGCATAGCTTTAGCCAAGCTTTATTCTACCTCTTCAATTTGAGCCAACCATAGTATTCTCAAGTTCCCAGAACACTGTTTTTGGGTCACATCTGAGCTATGACTGTCTGCTCCTTGCACTTTTAAGAGCTGTTTTCCCCTCTGCCAATCCATCCAGTTACTAGAAGTGTCTCTTTTTTTAGTAGGGTCATTTACTTGCCCAAGGAAAGAGTGATCTCTCCTCTCAGAAGGTCCCACCTGAGGTATTAATTTTCCTCTTTAAACTCCCCTTTGGTAAACAAACTGATCATGGAAGAAGGACATGTACCACTACAATACTTCACAATTATCAAAGGGCCTATGTGATTGGTTTCACTGATAGTGATGTGATAACATCTCATAGTGGGAAAAAGCTAAATGTTCTCGCAAATATATCTTCATATTGTACCATGCCATCATGGTATCTATGAGAAATAATAACAAAAGATTGTCAAGTGAAATTCCTTTCTATAAAAAGCCCAAACCCTTCCATCTCCTCAGCAGTTTAACCCAAGGCAGGGGCTTTTTTCCAGCCAAGTCACTGGATCTGTAACTGTGCAGCCACATCCAAGGGACAGGAGAACACAAGGCTAAGAAGGCTGGAAACCATGAACTTCTTTCTGTGACTAAGTGTTACAGCTCTTCCTGTTACTCACATTGCAGTTTCTCTGAATCAAGCTCCTACACAATGGCATGGCATTGGGCACAAATTAATGTCTAGGAACCATGGCTAACATTATTTGGAGTAGAGAACTTCACAGGGAATGTGTGGCAGTACTAGGTGCCTAGCAATGGGTGAAGGGCACTGTCTTGTGGCCTTGGTGAGAGGGAATCAAGCCTGGATTTCAGACAAGACAAGCAGTGGTTTTGCTGCCTGAATGCTTGCTTTCCTTGAGTGGCCAATGAGTGGTAAGACAGAAGCATGGAGACAACCAGCACTCTAAGACAACATCTTAATTGTTGGTTTAACACTTAGAGCTGTACAGTGCCCAAAACCAGAGATAGTCTGCATTTCCAAAGATGCTCCATTGTGGTGAAGCACAAATGCTGGCAGTGTAGCAGGGTTTGCATCACTCCCAAGAGGAGTTGTGGCAGTTTAGGCTGGATGCCCCCTGCCACTGCTACATGAGATACACCTCTGGTGTCCTTACTGGGTGCCCACCCAGAGGGGTGGACACAGGAAATGGCATATTTCTACCCATAAGTCCTGCACCCTATAAGGCCATCTGCAGAGTCATTCTCTTCCTCTTTCTTCCCTCTCTGCTCCCATGGGAGATGTCCTCTCTTATCGGGTAATGCCGGGGGAGTATCCTCAAGGCCTCTTAGGCCTGTCTAGGCCTAATGCCAGGAGGAGAATGGAGGGGGGGCAGTCTCAGACCTGGCCAGCCTGAGACTTGCCTAGCAGTAGGAGGAGGGGGAAGGAAGAGCCCTGAGGGATTGGGTAGACCCTCAGGTGGGAGTAAGGGAGGACTGGGAAGCTTTTGGGAATCCTGTGAGGGGATTCTGTATGCTTTAGGATGTTCTTTTCCACTATGCTTTGTAGTTTGTAGTTTTCTGTAGCTTCACCAATTCGTTTTTCCATTTTAACTTTTTCCATCACTCTCCAATCCGTTTGCGTGTGTCGTTCTTTTGTCCCTTTCGGGGCAAGAGATGTTCTGGCTGGCCTCAAACCAGCACAGGAGTGAAGAAGCTGAAACCTTGAAAGAAGCACAAACCTGTGAATGGTTATGCCCAGAGTTATATCTCATGTTGGGCAGTGTATGAAAGTTGCTCCTGATGAGCAATGGCTGCTTTAAAGTCTTGCCAGGACTGGAAGTTTGAATGATAATGCCCATCAAAGACTTGTTAAATACAGGAGTTTTAACTCATAGGCTTAGGTGGGGAGGATGAGGACAGTCTGGGCTCAGGACTCAGCCTGAACGAAAACACAAATCATAGAATCATGATGAATGGTCTGGGTTGGAAGGGACCCTTGAGCCTCACCTTGAATATCCTCAGGAACAGAGCCTCAACCACCTCCCTGGGCGGGGGCAACCTGTTCCAGTGTTCCACCACCCTCATGGTAAAGAACTTACTCCTAAATTTTGCTCCAAGATTTGTTTGCTTTGATGCCCTTGTAAAGATAAAATCTGCCTGAAGTAGATTTGCAGACATATGGTTTTGTTTTATTTCAAGGACTACAGCCCTTCATCCTCTAATTAATTACTGCCTGCACTTAGAAGGAGGACCCCATCATCTTTAATTACCTGTTACAGATAAGGCCATAATTCATCTCTAACCAAAGGTACACCAGTGCACTGTCACTTAACCCAGCCAGGCAAAATACTGAATGATGCTTTGGGTCTCACCAAGTTTCAAGATTGTTTCACTGCTGGCACAGATTCTGGGCACAGATCCTTGGCCTGCTAGCTCTTCCCTAAAATGGAGCCCTGCCTTATTCAACCTAAGGACTTAGGAAACTACCAGTAACAGGAACATTCTAGTATGAGTGAGCTAATTTCTGTCCAGTTATTTGAATGCAGTTTCATGTCCTCCTTTCTGTATTACTTCAGAAGCGCTGACCTTAATCCCGAGTTTTAGAACAACATGTTTGAAACATCAGACGTTCAGAGACATGATTAGCTAAGAAAACAGCTTAAGAATACCCAGAAAAAGCATTCAGGGATTTTAATTGAAGTGGCAGACATGCTAAGAGGAAGAGGTTTGTGTGACGAACAGATGTGGAATTACCATCCTCTAATGCCTGAGCCTTGCTTTGTGTTCTATGTAAACTTGGAAGTATCTCCCTGCGTAGTGCTCTCTCTCCAGCTTGTGCTTCCTATTATCTCATATTTTCCACCTCTTTTCTCCTCATTTCACTGGCAGACCATCTAGGATTTCAAAGCTTTTGCAAACCTGTTTTGCTAGAGCTCAGCAAAGAATGATGCTTGGACATCTGGACATGAGGGTGAACGCTGCATGAACCACTCGTATGAAGAAGTGGCAGGGGGTGGAGTGGGGAGAAAACATTTTTCACTGGATTATTTCTCAACATTAGCTGTTTTGCCCTTCTCAGCAGGATAAATTAGCCCATGCTGAGCTCTGTACTACTGTAGGAGAAATGTTTGTTGCAGACTTGGGTTATATCTGCATTGCACAGCAGTAGAGCCATTCCCGTTTATTTGTTTAGGTATCTATGTATCTGTGTGTGTGTGTATATATGTGTATATATCTGTATATATAAATTGGTCAAATTACCCTTCTTCCCAAACCTATAGCAACAGTTAAGGGAAAACAAGGTTTGGCCGTTTTGTGTTGCATACTTGTGCTTTATTTTCTAAACTCTGTTATTTCCAGTGAAGCTGCCTAATGTGCTACACACTGCTAAGGATTACTTAAAAATATCTCACTGTTAAATGTGAAGGCTTTAATTACCTTTTATTTATCCCTCATTACCAACATATGTTTTCAGTGGAGGGAAATAGTTGGGGGTGGGGGTAGAAGATTGAGTGCTTTTTATATCTTGGCAAATATTTACTGCTAATGTTAAGCAAATGTTAGCACATCAGAAGCAGCCATAATCACTGTGTTGGGTTTTTAAAGCATTTAAACAAAGAAAGATAAATTCTGGCTGATTTGAGTGATGGAATTTTGAAAAGTGAGCAGAGAAAAACATTTGTTGTTGGAGGTAGAAATTCCCAACCACTGTTAAATTCTGACAGATTGAGGTAGCTTTAAAGGGTTGAAAAGATGCTGGTGAAAGTTGCACCCACAAATTACTTTGGGGCCTGACTCTTCAAACAGGTTTAGATAAGGAGATTTTTGTGCCCAAGCAAAACCCCAAAGACTTCTCTGTAGCCTCTGCAGTACTATGGCAAGAGTAGCAGAGAACATCTGCATGGTGGAGGCTTGCATCGCTGCCAAGGACAGCTTTTAGAATCATAGAATCATAGAATCAGTCAGGGTTGGAAGGGACCACAAGGATCATCCAGTTCCAACCTCCCTGCCATGGCCAGGGACACCTCGCACTTTTAAAAGCTTTGTATTTCCTTTCAGGTTGTGTAAGATATTAGCAAGATAGTCCCTCCTACTTTATGACCTTTAATTAGGAGAATGCCACCTACTGCTACTAAAAAAGCTTGTTCTCAGTTTATCTGTTTTCCAGCAGTTTAGAAAAGCCTTCATCTCCTATGGTAGAATATAGCAGGAAATGCTATAAATAACCAATATTGAGATCAATACCAGCAGCTGCTTCTGACTACTTCATTGACACAAAGAGGCTGTTTATAAAGTGTTTATAGCTATCCTCTTCTGTTTGATCTTCCTAGTTGTTTGTTTTAAACTTCACCACAGGACTGAAATAAGTCAATTATGTGCTCACATTTTAGTCCCATGAAGTAGAATCATCGAATCACATAATGTTTTCAGTTGGAAGGGACTTTTAAAGGTCATCCAATCCAACTCCCCTGCATTCAGCAAGGACATCTGCAGCTAGAGCAGGCTGCTCAGAGCCCCAGACAACCTGACCTGGAATGGTTCCAGGGACAGAGCACCTACCACTTCTCTGTGAAACCTGGGTCAGGCTCACCACCTTCAGCATAAAGCATTTCTTCCTTATCAGCCTGAATCTCTCTCTCTTCTAATTTCAACCCATCACCTTTGGTCATGCCACAACAGGCTCTGCTCAAAGGCCCTTCCCCAGGTTTCTGATCACCCCTTTTACATACTGAAAGGCCACAAGAAGATGGAAGTCCCTGAAGCCTTCTCCTCTAGAAGCTGAACAAGTTCAACTCTCTCAGCCTGGCCTCACAGCGAAGGACTTCCAGCCTGTTATAAATACGCTATCCAAAAAAAATATCTTTTAAAATTTTATTGGGAATAAAGGCAAGCAAAGCAGTGCACTGGGCTGAGAAAAGGGACAAAAATACAGCAACAGCAATAGCTTTTTTTCCTTCTTATATAGCTATCTCATTTACATAAACAGGCTTATGTTAAATAGAAGGCAGGGAGTTCCCAGAATGTTCTGGGGTGCTCGGGAGCAGGATGGGATCAAAAGATGAGGCAATCTTTCTTACAGTGTCTGCCAAAGGCCTCCCACCTTAAACATGCACCGTTCCCAAGGTTTCATATCTGAAATCCACACATTCCAAGGCAGAGCCAGCACCGCTTTTATCTTCGGTCTGTCTGGTTAAAAAGCCAGCCTGAGACCCTCGAGAACGGCTCTTTGCGATCCCTCAAAACAAGCTCCTTGAAATTCACTCCCAACTCACCCCTTGACACAAATCACATATTCATAACAATATTCATAACACAGCCCTTACCTCATTGCTGTGGCCTCCTCTGGTCCCTCTCCAACAGTTCCACGCCTCTGCCGTGCTGAGGGTTCCAGAGCTGGCCCCATCACTGCAGGTGGGGGTATCATCAGCTTGCAGCAGAGGGGCAGAATCCCCTTTCTCCATCTGTTACCCATTCTGCTGGAGGATCAGCCCAAGACATGGCTGGATCTGGGCTCTAAGTGCAGATTGCAGGCTCATGTCCAGCTTTTCACCCACCAGCACCCGCAGATCATTTTCTGCTCTCAATCCCTTCATCCTTTGGCCGTTTCAGTGTTTGCCCCTACGCAGGTGCAGGTTTTTGCCTTTGGCTTTGTGGAACCTCATGAGTTTCACATGGCTCCATTTCTCAAGGTTGTCCAGTTCCCTCTGGGCGGCGTCTTGTCCTTCAGCTATGTCAAATGCATCACTCAGCTTGGTGTCACCTGCAAAATTGGTTGAGGGCTCACTTTATCCCCTGCTCTGTGTCATTGATAAAGATATTGAACAGCACCAGCCCAAGCACAGACCCTTGAAGGCCTCCTCTTGTACATGGACATTAAGTGGATTTAGTGTGGTGAGCAGAGCTTTGGAAGGCAAACTCTTGTCAGCAGTAGGCAACAGCACCAGTAGTTAAAAGCATATCTCACCAAGCTCTGCTGAGATACATCTGAATGAAAGAAGGCTTACCATGAGCCATCAATGTGCCCTTTTGGCCAAGAAGGCCAATGGCATCCTGAGGTGTATTAGAAGAGGTGTGGTGAGTAGGTCAAGAGAGGTTCTCCTTCCCCTCTCCTCTGCCTTGGTGGGGCCTCATCTGGAATATTGTGTCTCCTTAGGTCAAGAAGGACCTCAGGGAACTGCTTGAAGGAGTCCAGCACAGAGAAACAAAGGTGCTGAAAGGAGTGGAACATCTTCCTATGAGGAGAGACTGAGTGAGCTGGAGCTCTTTAGCTTGGAGAGGAGGAGACTGAGGGGTGACCTCATTCGTGTTGGTGAAGATGTGAAGGGCAGTATCAGGAGGATGGAGCCAGGCTCTGCTGAGGGATGTCCAATGATAGAACAAGAGGCAGTGTGTGCAAGCTGGAGCAGAGGAAGTTCCACCTGAACATAAAGGAAAACTTTTTCCACTGTGAGGGTGGCAAAGCCCTGGAGTAGGCTGCCCAGAGAGGATGTGGAGTCTCCTCCTCTGGAGACATTCAGAACCTGTCTGGATCCTTTCCTTTGTGACCTACCCCGGGTGATCCACCTCTGGAAAGGGAGTTGGACTTGATGGTCTTGTGAGGTCCTTTCCAACCCCTAACATTCTCTGATTCTTTGATATAGCAGATTTATTTGTGTAAGTGGCATTACATTTGACTGCCAGTATGAGTTACACAGAACCATTATGCCTAGTGGAGAGGCTGCCATAGAAGCAATTGTAGAGAGGGCTTATCCTGGGCATTTATTATGATACAAGAAAGTACTCACATTTAAATATGCGTATGTACTACTAAATACTGTCTTGAAGCAGGAAAGGAAACCTCTTGCATGACAATCTGTTACTCTTCATGCCAGAGGGCAGGACTGTGAAGGTGAGCCCCATTTATGTTTGGCAGTCTGCATAGGGAAACCTCTCCTGTTTCAGCCAGGTTTCTATCAAAATCCTTGTTTTAGAGAATGGATAGAAAAAGTCAGCTAATTAGGACTGTCTGACATAAAATATAGTACAAAGGAAACATCTTCTGTATGTAAGAAACTGAGTATGAAGTAGTAAAAACCCAAAGAATAACCAGAAGAATAGATCATTGTTTCAAAGCCATAAGGGCTGATGCACAAGGAAGAAGCCTTAGGTATAAATAGCAGCAAGATAATTAACTGAAATCAGGCACACAACTCCTTATATAATTTCAGAATTGCATTGTTAGCAACAGCCCTGCTCTCAGAGATTTCAAGCAGGTTTCCACCAGCTATTTTCCTGGTTGAATGCTGGAGGCTGCAAGTGTTCTAGGGCAATCTGCCTTGAGACTCCAGAGCTTCCAGTGCCTTGGAAGTCTGAACTTTATTAATGCAGTCCTTCTGCTAGGTTCTTGCTGATTCTCCTTTGGTAATTGGTTCTTTCATAGTATTTACTTTCACATGAAGTGGGGGGGGGAAATAAAAGTAAATACACAATTGTTCTGAAGAAGTTTGTAGAGGATGGTATAAGGAGAAGATTGAAACTCAGAGGGCCATATTCTAAAACAACAGCAGATGACATTTTGGGTTCTCATTATAGAAAAGCATTGCTAAGGCATTTTGTTTTTCTCCTTTTCCCAACTGTTTGGCTCTACAGTAACAGCAACAGTAGAGAAAAACAAGGAAACCAGGTTTGGGGTGGTTTTTTTTTTTTTGGTTTTTTTTTTTTTTACTTTATTATGCAATAGGTCTGGTTTATTGACAGGACTGTTGTTGCACACACTGACTCAGACTGAATCTTCTGAAGATCCTGTTCTTTGCTGTTTCAAAACAGCATCTTGGCACTTCGTCATTCTTTGTTCGTGGTGAACTGGATTTTCCCTGCTGTTTTCCATTGTTGGTAGTTACTCTGTGAGTACCTCCATTAATGAAAGTGGTGCTACTCATAATTAATTTTGACGTGTGAGCAAAGGTGATAGGGTCAGATTTCCAGCAGCAGTTCCCATTAGCTTGGAGTTGTTTTTCAAACAATTGTTGGGACAGTCTGTCCAAGTATAAACAAGAACGAGCAAGCCTTGGCTTGATTTCTGGCAATTGTAAGTTCTGCTGCTTTCTGAGTTTACATTTCTTAACCAAAATGGTCCAACTGTGGGCTTTTAAAAAATCTTTTTTCTCTCCTTCTCCTCTTTCCTTCACTCTCTTTCCTTTTTTTTTTTTTTTCCTCTTCTGTGGATATCTGAGCAAATATTAGCTACAAAATAAACTAAAATCTTTACCAACTCTGTGAGAAAACTTCTATTTTCCTTCTTTCTTCTTTTTAGGAATGGCCACAGCTTTTTTTTTTTTTTCCTACACAGAGGAAAGAAAGGAAACTAAATAATGCCAAAGAGTTGACTGCCACATTATCACTCTATAAAATCTGTTAAAGCTGTTATTAAGTATTTTGCATTTCCTTTGAAACTTAGATGCAGTGTAAGAATTAATTTCCCCACATTGAATTCTATGCAAAACAAAAGGTATGGGCCTGTCTCTGAGCTGATCTGCATGAGCTATATCCTGATTTAAATTCATCAAACAAGTAACATAGCTTTAATTTTTGTTCATACCAAACAACATCCACATCAGTAACTAGGCAGTAAGAGATTTCTTGAGTTGCTCATTTTCCCATCACCCTGATGAGGTGACAGAGGCCAAGGACAGCATGGAATCAAAGGAGGTCAGTCTGTCTATGTTGTGCTTTGGGCAGAAGTATTTGATTACAGAAGTCTCAGAATGTACATGCATGTGACTTGTTTCACAGCTGTACTGGACTCTTTGGGGCAATTTTTATGGTTCATCTGAGATTTGCTTACTTTGACCCACAAGCAGATGTTGTTCAATGTACCAAAAAAAAAAAAAATTAAAATTCCCTCTTTCCTTTTGAGGAAAAGTGAGTAACCAAAAGCAAAAGTAACATCATAACATCATGGTATAATCTTTGAGTTGCACTCATAGAGAAAGTACTCAATTTTTAATTTGTTGGTTTTTTCCCAACATAATTTCATAGGTATATAAAATCTTTCTTAATAATTTTGTTGAATCTATGGGGTGAAAAACATTGGGGATTTTTGTTTTATTTTGTTTTTTTCCCTGACTCCAGTCCTTGCACCCTGCCTCTTAGGTAAGCAGGACAAAATGGAACCAGCAATCTTTTAGATTTTGACATTGAGATTTGTGTAGTTATCAGCATGGATCAAGACCATATCTTTAGATTTATGTAGGATAACCTGCCAAAGAGCTGATGGAACATTGTGTCTGTGGGTTTGGGAAGAACTAGCACAACATACAGAGAGTAACATTTCTTGCAGAGGTGTACAAAAAGCATGAGGTGTACTTTTAGCTCCAACCAGACAGGTAGTGTGGGGGAGGAGACTCGTATGTTTTTGCAGGGACTGTTCCACGTCTCTTTTCTTGGTGCCTCATCTCCTTCAGGGAGCTGCACTGTTCTCAGGGTGCTGAGCCTCAAGAAGCAGGTTATCTCAAAGCCTGTTTCTGCAACATACCAACACTGACTGACATAGCAGAGCCTTGTAAAACCCTGCTAATGAACAGCTGCTGGAGCCAGTAACACTCAGCCTGAAAAAAGTGAACAGTCTGTCATCCTGGAGCTAACAGACATGAAAGTGATGCCAGCCATGACCCTTGCTGGAGGTGGCTTAGTGCTGTGGGTCCAGTGCTAAATGTATTCCCCAGGGGTCAGTACTGGGTCCAATCTTGTTCAACGTCTTCATTAATGATGAAGGCATGGAGTGGACAATCACTAAGCTTGCTGATGCTACAAAACTGGGAGGAGTGACTGACACACCAGAAGGTTTTGATGCCAAGGTCTGGGTCAGCTGGAGAGCTAAACAGAAAGGAACCCTATGAAATTCCACATGGGCAAGTGTAGGGTCCTGTGCCTGGTGGGGGATAATCCCCTACACCAGTATGAGTGAGGGGCTGACCTGCTGGAAAGCAGCTCTGCAGCCAAGGACCTTGGAATCCTGGTGGAGAAAAATACACCATGAGCCAGCAAAGTGTTTCTGTTGACATTGGTCTCCTGGGTTGTATCAAGAAAAGCATGGCTGCTGGCAGGTTGAGGAATGTTCTTCTTGACCTCTACTCTGACCTAGTGAGGACACATCTAGAGTCCTGTGTCCAGTTTTGGGCTACCCAGTTCAAGAACGATGGCCCAGCAGAGGCTGTGAAGAGTATGAGGGGTCTGGAGCATCTCTGTGAGAAGGAAAGGCTGAGAGACCTGGGACTGTTTAGCCTGGAGAAGAGCAGATTGGGAGGGGATCTTCTTAATGCTGATCAATCACTTAAGGTCAGAGGTAAAGAGGATGAGGCCAGACTTCCAGTGGTACCCAGTGACAGGACCAAGGGGCAATGGGCACAAATTGGAACCCAGGAGGTTCTACCTGAATAGGAGAAGAAAATTCTTCACTTTGAGGGTGATGGAGCCCTGAGCAGGCTGCCCAGGGAGGTTGTGGATTTTCCTTTTCTGGAGTGATTCCTAACCCACCTGGCCATTGTGATCCTGGGCAACTTGATATGCATGCCCCTGCTTTAGCAGGCAGGGGTTGGACTGGATAATCTCCAGAGGTCCCTCCCAAGCCCTGCTTTGACTATGATTCTGTGGCTGTTTGACTCAAGCTCCTTGGTCATTTCCCTCAGCATTTGCTTAGAAGCAGTATCCAGAGCTGATTTTTGCTGGGCAGCCTTGCATGCACCTGGGCACGTATCTGCTGTTTCACCATCTGGGAAGGAAATGCAGATATAGGGCTTTTGATAAGGGGCACAGGTGTCCAGACTTGCCTCTCTGCAGGCTCATAAATTCAGGTTTTTCAAGCTGCTGGCAAGTATAGAAACTGGTACTTCCTCCAGAGCAGCAGCACTGCGAGTTTCCGCTCTGCGCCGTGTCCTGCACACGCTGTACCGAGAGCTGTGCCTGTTTGCAAAGCAGGGTGGAAAAAAACATAACCCACCCTGAAAACCCCAAACAAGCAAAACTCTGAGTGTTGCAAAAGCCTCTCTAACATCCAGAACTGGAGGTTCTCTGGCTGGGTGGTTTGGAGTTGAGAATACAGATATCAGAAAGAGTTGCCTGTGGTTAGCTTATCAACAAGAACATTTATTTGTGAGGTTCTTCACTTATCAGTTACAGCAGTGACATGAGGTTATGGTAGAGTTCAGCAGATACTGTATTGTTTTAAGTTAAAAAAAAAAAAAAGAGAGAAATCTTTACAAATGCTGATGCATTTATTGCATTTCTAATTTGTTTTACCTTAACTTTCCTCAATGTCTTAATCACTGATTGAAAGCTTCCTTATTTTTAGCAAATTTGTTTTCAAAATTTGAGAGAAAAAAAAGTGTTTTTTTTTTTTTCGCAGAACTAAAAGCAGCAGGAACTGTCCTTTGAATATCTTCAGATACAGATGATACAAAGAGAAGTGTAATACTTACAACTGCTCTGCCATTTTATGTTTCAGAGATGGTTTGCACAGAACAGATTATTCATGGGGACTGGAACCCACTGAACCTAGAAAATATTTTGCTTCATAAAATGCAGCTCCAGCAGAGTGCTAATTTTAAAATGTTCTGTAATTCTCATTCACCCTTTAATTTCAATACAGTTGGTAGTTGGGACCAAGTTGCTTCTATTTAGGACCCAATTCTCACAGCAATGCAGCTCCAGCAGAGTGCTAATTTTAAAATGTTCTGTAATTCTCATTCACCCTTTAATTTCAATACAGTTGGTAGTTGGGACCACGTTGCTTCTATTTAGGACCCAATTCTCACAGCTGCCTATCTTTTTTTTTTTTTAAATGGAAATAAAAAGCAGGCAAAATATTTCTATTTTATATATATATATATATATACACACATATATATATACAAATAACACTTCAAAATCTTAAACTGTCTGGTTAGGAGTTTTTGGTGTCTGTTGACTACATTTCCAAAATATTTTCTAATAAAAGCAGAATTTGAGCAATTTTGTGATGCAGCACTGCAAGTCTGTTTCAGGAAGTCATAGAATCCCAGGTTGGAAGGACCTCAGGGATCATCTGGTATAACCTTTCTTGGCAAAAACGTGGTCTGGGCTCAGCACCTTGTCAAGCTGAATCTTACAGGTGTCCAATATTGAGGACTCCACCACTCCCTTGGGACTGCTGGACCTTGTTCTCACCACTAGAGATGGGATGGTGACCGGTATGAGGCTCAGGGATAATCTTGGCTGCAGTGACCATAAAGCTATAGAATTCAAGATACTCAGAGCAACTAGGAGGGCATATCCCAAGCTTACAACCCTGGACATTAGGCATGCAGACTTGGATCGCTTCAGGGATCTGCTGGCCAGAGTATCATGGGACAAAGCCCTAGAGGGAAGAGGGGCCCAGGACAGCTGGTCAGTATTCAAGGATCACCTTCTCCATGACCAGGAGCAAAGTATCCCTGCAAAGAGGAAAGCTGGAAAGAATGCTAGAAGACCTGCCTGGATGGGCAAGGAGCTCCTGGACGTGCTGTCACACAGAAAGAAACTCTACAAAGAGTGGAAGAAAGGACATCTGGAATGGGGGTATATAAGGAAGCTGCCCGAGCAGCAAGAGACCTGGTTAGGAAAGCCAAAGCACAGTTTGAATTGAATCTAGCCAGGGAGATCAAGGGGAACAGTAAAAATTTCTATAGGTATATTAATGGTAAAAAGACTAGGGAAGGTGTGGGCCCCCTCTGAAAGGAAACCGGAAAGACAAGTGACATGGAGAAGGCTGAGGTTCTCTATGACTTCTTTACCTCAGTCTTCACTTGCAAGGGCTCCAGCTGCACTCCCGAGATCACAGAAGATAATGACAGAAGGAACTGCCCATTGTGAGTGAAGATCAGGTTCAGGACCACCTGAAGAATCTGAAAGTGTCCAAGTCCATGGGACCTGATGAGATACACCCACAGGTGCTGAGGGAACTGGGGGTGAGGTTGCTAAATCCCTCTCTATTATATTCTAAAAGTCATGGCAGTCCTGGGAGGTCCCCACTGACTGGAAAAGGGGAAACATTACTCCCATTTTCAAAAAGGGATGACCCAGGGAACTACAGGCCAGGCAGTCTCACCTCTGTTCCCAGTAAGATCATGGAGCAGATCCTCCTGGAGGCACTACTGAGACAGAAGAATAGTGAAGAGGTGATTGGGTACAGTCAGCATGGCTTCACCAAGGGCAAATCCTGCCTGACAAACCTGGTGGCCTTCTATGACAAGGTGACAACATGAATAGATGAGGGGAGAGCAACTGATGGCATTGACCTGGACCTGAGCAAAGCCTTCCACACTGTCCCACACCACATCCTGGTCTCCAAACTGGTGAAACATGGGTTTAATGGGTGGACCACGAGATGGAGAAAGAACTGGCTTGACAGCCACACCCAAAGAGTGGGTCAATGGGTCCATGTCCCAGTGGAGACCAGTGACAAGTGGAGTCCCTCAGGGATCAGTCGTGGGACCAGTCTTGTTCAACATCTTTGTCAGTGCCATGGACAGTGGCATTGAGTGCACCCTCAGCAAGTTTGCTGATGACACCAAGCTGTGTGGTGCAGCAGACAGCTGGAGGGAAGGGATCCATCCAGAGGCACCTGGACAGGCTGGAGAGGTGGGCACAAGCCAACCTCATGAGGTTCAACAAGACCAAGTGCAAGGTCCTGCATCTGGGGCAAGGCAATCCCAAGCACAAATCCAGGCTGGGCAGTGACTGGCTGGAAAGCAGCCCTGAGGAGAGGGACTTGGGGGTGCTGGTGGATGAGAAGCTCAGCAGGAGCTGTGCACTTGCAGTCCAGAAAGCCAACCAGAGCCTGGGCTGCAGCAAGAGAAGTGTGGCCAGCAGGTCAAGGGAGGTGATTCTCCCTCTCTGCTCAGCTCTGGTGAGACCCCACCTGGAGTACTGCATCCAGTTCTGGAGCCCCTATTACAAGAGGGATATGGACATGCTGGAAGGTGTCCAGAGAAGGGCCACCAGGATGATCAGAGGGCTGGAGCTCCTCTCCTATGAGGAGAGACTGAAAGAGTTGAGGCTGTTCAGTCTGGAGAAGAGAAGGCTCCGAGGAGACCTTCCTGTGGCCTTCCAGTATCTGAAGGGGGCTACAAGAAAGCTGGGGAGGGACTTTTTAGGTAGTGACACGACTAGGGGGAATGGAACAAAATCAGAAGTGGGTAGGTTCAGATTGGATGTTAGGAAGAAGTTTTACACCATGAGGGTGGTGAGACACTGGAACAGGTTGCCCAGGGAAGTGGTAGAAGCCTCATCCCTGGAGGTGTTTAAGGCCAGGCTGGATGTGGCTCTGAGCAACCTGATCTAGTGTGAGGTCTCCCTGCCCATGGCAGGGGGATTGGAACTGGATGATCTTGGAGGTCGTTTCCAACCCTAACAATTCTTTGATTCTGTGATTATTTCCATGTGCTTTATTAGCTGACTCTAATTTACTTATAAACACTGAAATAAGACTGTAAGGAGATACATTCTCCTAATCACCATTGGGCTTTCTTCAGAAGCATGATCTTATCACTGTAAGTCAAGACAAAAATAAAAAGAAACATACTACTGTGTCACTTTATAGGACCAAGCTGAAATACTGTCAAGGGGTCTGCTTCTTCCAACTGTCAGGAATCTGCCATCACCAAAATCAGCAATTTCACTAGGCCTCCTAGAATTGAGGAGATTATTACTTGTCTTACACTATGAATCTCAAACATTTATGCCAAATAAAAGAGTTCAAGGACTCATACCTGGGCCAAAGGTTAAGTGATGCAGACTGATTCTCATTCTCATTGTTTGACTCCTTTCCCATTGCCAGAACTACACCATGCTTAGTTTGTATTACCTCTGTTCTTTGCAAAGAGCCTTCATAAAATTTATTTCTTCTTTTGTTTTATTAATTTATGAGTACTCATAACAAAATGAAGACTGGATTAATAGCAGCAAGGGAAGCATTTTGTAATGTGAAAATCAGGGTACGTGTGGTGTGCCCTTAAAAGTGGCTTCTGGGCATTTTTGAGCAGCTGTATTTGGGTCTGGCTGAGATGGAGTTAAATTTTCCCCATAGCATCCCTCATAGCTCTGTGCTCTGTAGCTGGGAAGGCACTGATATCACAGCAGTGTTTTGGCTGCTACTGAGCAGTGCTCCACGGTATCAAGATTGTCTCTTCAACATTCCTCCCTCACCAGTAGGCTGGTGGTGGGCAAGATCCTGGGAGGGGACACAGATTAAGGCAGATGACCCCAACTGATCAAAGGGATGTTCCATACCATATGACATCTGCACAATAATAACAGCTAAGAGAAAGAAGGAGGAGGGGAAACGTTTGTTACTACGACTGTCTTCTAGAGCAACTGTTACACATACTGAAGTCTTACTCCTCAGGAAGTGACAGCACATTGCCTGCTGACGGGACGTAGAGAATTATCTTTTGTTTCCCTTTGTTTCCATACATGGCCCTTGCTTTTGCTCTATTAAACTGCCTTTATCTTGACCCACATCCAGTCAAGATTGACGCAGTACAGAGTCCTAAGACCTAGAGCAGGGTGGACTAGAGTTGATAGACTGTAGAAGAGAGAAGGAGTCAAATCTGACATATTTTCATCAGTGATGACTTTTTTGACTCAGTCAGGACATTGTTTTGAAAATACCCATCCGGAGCAATACAAAACAGAGTCAGGGACTTTGGATGGTGAGAGCATCCGTGCTTGACCATGCATAACCTAGATATTCACTCACCACTGTGGAAGTCCCCTAGTAAATCACTATTGATCGAGGACAGTTTTTTTAACTAGGTCCTTGTTTTTTCTTTTCATTTACCCCAGCAGACATTTTGTGCCAACACTGGGTCAACATCTGGTTGGAGAATATTGTCTCAAGCTATGTTTACATGTCAGTACCTCCACAGAGACAGATTGTTTAAGCACTGTCCTGGCAAATGTAATCCCCAGTGTTGTACTTTTTGACCTGACACTAATATCCTTAAAAAGAAAAAAAGAAAAAAGAAGAAAACAAACAAACAAAAAAAAACCCCACAACCAAAAAATCCCCCCCAAAACCCCTACTGTTTTACATGCGTGAGTTTTATTTCCATGCTGCTAATTGGAAATTCAGCCTGTGTTTAATATGTAGTAAGTACAGATGGTCAAAGCATTATTCAGAACTGTCATTTGCATGGCATCTTATTACTCAGAGCACACCTGAAACCACTGGTTGCTTTCTGAAGGCTCAGGGAAAAAAAGTAATGCCTGGGATGCTTCCATGCCTACTGTGTGGCAATGTACTCTGCCCTTTGCAAAGGTAATTGTAAAGATTTTTGCTGATTCTCTCTTTTTTTTTTTTTTTTTGGTGAGTGTTTTACACATATAAAGATTGTTTAACCTGTAGCAGGATGTAAGACATAGGAGCAGGGAAAGTAAAGATTTTGGTAAACATCTCTTTGGGCAATGGATAAAGTAAACTGTATTTTGAGCTCTGTGTGTGATTCGGTTTGGATTGTGCAGTGTTTTAGTTGATTGTGGATAAAAATGAGCTTGCTTATCATCAGAGGCATTGGCAGGCCTATGAAACATCCTAATGAAATGCCAAGTAGTATTTAAATAGAAGACATGCTAGGCTTGTTCTTTGGATGTGTGCAGGTGTTCTGTGCATGGTTTGTAGTTATGGATGGTGAAGGGAAGGAAAGGGTAAGGGAGAAAGGAAAGGCTAAGGGAGAAGGGAAAGGAGAAGGGCCTGGAAGTACCTACTGCTTTGTGTCTGGATCCTCTTTTGAAGGACCTGGCCCTGATTCTTGTTGTTCTGCTAAATACAACTAACCATAGAGTTGTTTTGGTTGGAAAAGACCTCTAAGATCATCAAGTCCAACTGTCAGCCTAAGGACCACCATGTCCCAAAGCACCACATCCACAGGTTCCTTGAACACCTCCAGGGATGGTGACTCCATCACCTCCTTGGGCAGCCTGTTCCAATGCCCAACCACTCTTTCAGGAAAGAAATTCTTCTCCAACCTAAGCCTCCCCTGGCACAGTTTCAGTCCGTTTCCTCTTGTTCTATCACCTGATATAGGGAGGAGACCAACTCTCACCTGGCTCCAACCTCCTTTCAGGGAGATGTAGAGAGCAAGAAGGTCTCCCCTCAGCCTCCTCTTCTCCAGTCTAAACAACTCCAGTTCCTTCAGCTGCTCCTCCGAGCCCTGTTCTCCAGACTCTTCACCAGGTTTGTTGCCCTTCTTTGGACAGTCTCCAGCACTTCAATGTCCTTCTTAGAGAGAGGGGCCCAAAACAGAACCCAGCATTCAAGGTGTAGCCTCACCAGTGCAAAGCGTGGGGGCATGATCACTACTCCTGCTGGCCACACCATTGCTGATGATCCTCTTGGGGACTCCTCTGATAGCTGTGAGCCAAACTTGGTGTAGTTGAAGTCCCTCAGCTTGCTTTTTTCCAGCAAGAAAAACATGTTATAACGTGAAGAATATATTCTGCTGTGGCTTTTTTGCCTACTTGTAAATCACAGAATAATCATAGAATTGTAGATTCATAGATGTAGTTTGCCAATAGATCTTCCTTTTAGAAAAAAAAAAAGGGGAAAAAAAACCCAAATCCAAGCAACCAACCAAAGAAAACAAAACCAACCAAAACCTAAAAATACAAATAAAAACTGAAACCCAAACAAATTATTATTTTTTCGTCTGTTTGTAGTTGAACACATTTATAAGACCTCTGTTTGCTTTCACAGCTCTGCTGTGAAATTTCTTCATTGTATTAATGTTTTGGCAATGTGCCAAAAACAAACAGAGCTTGCCACTGAGGTATTTGCAGTGTCGACTAGAGCAGAACAGTTACTGCACATGTGCTGCAGCATATACTGCTGTTCATGCATCCAAGTAGGACACTTACCTCTTTGGAACAGCATAATGTGTCAATTCATGCTCTGCTTAATGTTATCTTGAAGATCTTCCCCAACCTGAACTATTCCATGACTTTGTGTCTCGTATTGGTTCAGTTTCTGACCTTTGGAGCAATGTTACTAAAAATCTAGTCATCTACAATGTCTTTTGATGTTACAAGACATACTGAAATAAACCCCGACCTGTCAAAAAAACCAACCTGCCTTCTTTGCCTCAGTCTTCACTCCTAAGACCAGCCCTCAGGAAGCTCAGTCTCTAGAAGCAAGGAAGCAGAACTGGAGAGATGTGGACATTCCACTGGTCAGTCAGGACAGGGTTAGAGATCTCTTATACCATCTCAAGACACACAAATCCATAGACCCTGATGGGATGCATCCATGAGTGCTGAGAGAGCTGGCTGATAGTGCTGCTGAACCTCTCTCCATCATCTTTGAAAAGTCGTAGAGAACAAGAAGTGTTCTCCATGAGAGGTGCCTGATGACTGGAGGAAATCAAATGCCACTCCAGTCTTCAAAAAAGGCAAGAAGCAGGACCCAGGCAACTACAGACCAGTCAGCCTCACCTCCATCCCTGGAAAGATGATGGAGCAGCTCATCCTGGAGGTCATCTCTATGGAAGACAGGAAGGTTATCAGGAGTAGCCAACATGGATTTACCAAGGGGAAATTCTGCCTGACTAATCTGATAGCCTTCTATGAAACCATGACCGAATGGTTAGATGAGAGAAGAGCAGTGGATGTCATATCTTGACTTCAGTAAAGCTTTTGATACAGTCTCCCATAACATCCTCATAGAAAAGCTCAGGAGATGTGGCACAGATGGCTGTCAGTGAGGTGCATTCCAAACTGGCTCCACAGCAGAGCTCAGAGGGTTGTCATCAGTGTCACAGAGTCACCTTGGAGGCCTGTGGCAAGTGGTGTCCCCCAGGGATCAGTACTGGGTCCAGTTTTGTTCAATATCTTTATCAATGACCTGGCTGAGGGCATTGAGAGTCCCCTCAGCAAGTTCTGATGATACAAATCTGGGGGGGTTGGCTAACACCCCTCAGGCTGTGCTGGCATCCAATGTGACCTGGACAGGCTGAGAGCTGGCTGCAGGCAAACCTCATGGAGTTTAGTAAGGACAAGTGCAAGGTCCTGCATCTGGGGAGGAAGAACAACAGGCACCAGGACAGGTTAGAGGCTGCTCTGCTGGAAAGCAGCTCCACAGAGAAAGACCTTGGAGTGCTGGTGGACAGCAAGTTCTGCATGGGACAACAATGTGCTCTGGTGGCCAAGAGAGCCAATGGGATCCTGGGATGTATCAAGAAACTGCTGGAGAGAATCCAACAGAGAGCCACAAGGATGATTAGG
Source organism: Indicator indicator (assembly GCF_027791375.1). NCBI lineage: Eukaryota > Metazoa > Chordata > Aves > Piciformes > Indicatoridae > Indicator > Indicator indicator. The sequence goes on along the minus strand of NC_072053.1, from coordinate 1,907,736 downwards.
GGACTTGAGCATCTCCCCCATGAAGAGAGACTGAGGTCCCTGGGGCTATTTGGTCTTGAGAAGAGAAGACTGAGAGGGGATCTGATCAATGTGTGTAAATACGTGAGGGGTGGGTGTCAAGTGGAGGGGGCCAGGCTCTTACTGATGGTTCACAGTGATAAGAGAAGGAACAATGGGTTCATACTTGAACATAAACGATTTCAGCTCTACATGAGGAGAAACTTCTTTACAGTGAGGGTGACAGAGCACTGGAACAGGCTGCCCAGGGGAGTTCTGAAGTCTCCTTCTCTGGAGACTTTCAAACCCCACCTGGATGCATTCCTGTGCAGACTACCCTAAGTGATGCTGCTCTGTCAGGGCGGTTGGACCTGATGATCTCTTGAGGTCCCTTCCAACCCCTGATATACTGTGAGACTGTGAAAAGGCTAATTAGGTTCTCAGGTAAATTTTTGATAATTCTTAGATGAAACTTCTCAAGGAATCTTCAGTTTAAAGTGTCCTTCAGATACTGTTCAGCATGTTCCTCAGTTACCAATGGACTGGAAAATATTACATTTGCCTTTATATAATACAAGCCTGGGATAAAGGAGTTTTCATTCAGATTTACCACAGCTCAAAGCTGGGAAAGAAGTACATTGAATGTTGGTTACAATTCATAATGTTATTGACATCTGAGATCTGTTCTGGAAGAGTAGCGTGGTATTCAGTGGGGACATGTGGAAAGAATTGTGTCTTGCCAGCAATAATTAGCTATGCAGAAATAGGATGGGGGAATAACTGCCTGTTTACCCATTCTTTATGAGTGATCTCTTGTGTATTGTGGATGATAAACTGGGCATGAGTCAACAATTTTGTGCTGCAGCACAAAAGCCAAACATGGTATTGGCCCGTATTTAAAGCAAGTTGGCCTTAAGGACACATAAAGTCCTGCTGTAGTCATGTGCTGAAATGAAATCACAGAATCACAGAATGTTAGGGGTTGGAAGGGATTTCAAACGATCATCCAGTCCAACCTCCCTGCCAGAGCAGGATCACCTAGAGTGCATCACTCAGGAATGCATACAGGTGGGTTTTGAATGTCTCCAGGGAAGGAGACTCCACAAGGTCTCTGGGCAGCCTGCTCACAGTGAAAAAGTTTTCCTTTGCTTTCACAATGTCCTCTGCTCCAGCCTGCACCCATTGCCCCTTGCCCTATCACTGGACATCACTGAGCAGAGCCTGGTGTTGTCCTCCCCACACTGCCCTTCACATCTTTACAAACATTAGTGAGGTCACCCTTCAGTCTCCTCCAAGCTAAAGAGACTCGGATTCCTCAGCCTTTCCTCAGAAGGGAGATGTTCCGTTCCCTTAATCACAGAATCACAAAATACATCCCTTTGGAAGAGACTTCAAAGATCATCCAGTCCAACCCTCAACCCAGCACTGAAGGACCAACACTAAACCATGTCCTTAAGTGCAAGGTCCACCTGCTGCTTGAATACTTCCAGGGGCAGCGACTCCACCAGTGCCCTGGGCAGACCATTCCAATGTTTGAGAACCCTTTCACTGAAGAAATATTTCCTAATATCCAGCCTGAACCTCCTCTGGTGCAGCTTGAAACCATTTCCTCTAGTCCTGTCACTTGACACCAAGGAGGAGAGGCTGCCCCCTCCTCACTCCAACCTCCCTGCAGGTAGTTGTAGAGAGCAATGAGGTCTCCTCTCAGCCTCCTCTTCTCCAGACTGCCCTCAGATGCTTCATGTAGGCCATGTGCTTCAGGCCCTTCACCAGCCTTTTTGGCCTTCTCTGGACCATTTCCAGCACCTCAATGTCCTTCCTGTAGTGAAGAGCCCAGAAGTGAACACAATACTCAAGGTGTGCCCTCCCCAGTGCTGAGTACAGGGGGATGATCACCTCCCTGTCCCTGCTGGCCATGGTGTTTCTAATCCAAGCCAGGATGCCATTGACTTTCTTGGCCACCTGGGCACACCGTCCTTTCCAACCTATGCCATTCTGTGGTTCTATGATTCTGTAAAGACTACGAGTCTAAACCCACGTGCCTCTGGCACTGTGAATTTTTGTATAATCGTGTAGACCTGTAGAATCTTCTATGCTAGAAGCAGAATTTTCTCTGATGTGAATGTGGCTTTAATTTCCTCAGGAACTAGTTGCTGTCATCTTAAATGTTACCCATTTTAAGCTCAGCATAGCCTCCCTGCCTGGCTTTCTTCATATCAGTTCATAGAAGCATGATCTTTTTTCTAATAAAACACAACACATGCAAAATTGTCCACATTTTTCTTTCCCTGTTAGGAGAGTGGAAAACAAAACACAGCACAAACATTAATCTTCTTGCTTAATGTATTTATGTAAAATGGATACTCTTACAATAAAAAAGAAGGAAAAAGAAGAAAAAAGAAAGGAAGAACAAAAATATGTAATTCTTTTCAGGGTGTGAACTTCTTATGTTCAGGAAGCTTTAACACAGTTATCTGCTCTGGGAGTATGCCTGCCACTGATTCAATCTCAAACAGTTGCTAAAACAAGCATTTTCCTGCGTGGAATTCTAAAGTAACTGAGACTTTTTATTTTTGTTTTTGCTCTTAAATGCTCTGTTCTGCTTAGTGGTTCATGAGCTTCTCTAAATTGATTCACTACACATCATGGTAGATGGCCATGTTCATAAAATGTTAGCAAGCCTGAATAATGTGTGAGTTGTCCATGAGATGTTGGTTTCTAGCTTGGTGGAAAGGGAAATAAAACACTACAGCATTACCTGGATGCTTATAGCTTTGGGTTTGTATTTCACTGCCAAAAGGTGCAAAGGTTTTTGATATAAGGAACAGTAGTGTTCCAAAACAAGCAGAAAATTGGAAGGAGCCGGTGGAAGCAACATAAACTCCTGTAAGAATGATTTCTGTAGTTGTAGAGCCACAGAGGAGCAACTTGTCAGATGAAATTACTGATGAACACATAGCAGAAAATGTGAGTTTTTTGGTGATTTCAAGGTGAGATGCAAGAGATGAGACCTTCTCAGAGGCTTTTGCTTAACTACAACATGAAAGTTAAAATACCAGAGCTTGCAGCTATTAAAAACATGCAGTGTTTTTCAACAAAGGGTTGATTATCAAACTGTTAAGCCACCCAAAAAACCATCAGAAGCAGACAATAAATACAGTCATCTAGTATGAGTTCATAAAACAAAGACACTTTAGGTTTTGCTGTGCTGCTTAGATACAGACTGTTAAAAAATTGCTGCAGATAATTAGTCAGATTAATAACTTTTGAGCAAGTAATTATTTGCAAAAAAATGTTTGCAATGTCTGGCCTGCTCTGTGCTTAATTATTGAGGATGATCTAAGCAGAAATATTAATTTCCAACTAGAGCTCTGGTACAGAGCAAGCTGCTTTTTAAGAAAGCCCAGAATCTGTGAACATCTAGGCATGTATGTAAATCATAATCCATCTTGCCTATTTTCATTTTCCACGTTGTTTCATCTACTATGTGAAGACTTTGCTGAGTGGGCATGAACAAGTAAGTCAAACTTTGGCTTTTGTTAGGTTATTTTAGCGATTTTGTGCTCTGAATGGAGGTGATTAAATACAAATACAAGTTTAAATTCATGTGTCTGACCTTTGCTTTTTACTTTCCTGATGTAATGTGTGCAAGATGAACAAACTCAGATGGTGCCACGTTTCCCTGTTCTTTGCACTAGGCTGCCTTCACACCAGCTGTGCCTACAGCAAGGGAGAAGCTTAAGAGTTGTCAGACTTTATGTCCAGGATTAAATAATAATGAAAATTGAGAAGCTGGACCAGATGAACCTCATGAGGTTCAACAAAGTCAAAGAAAAGGACCTTGGTTGGGACAATCCCTGGTAGCAGTTGAGGATGGGGGATGAAGGGCTGAAGAGCAGCCCTGCAAAGAAGGACTTTGGGGTGCTTGGTGAGGAGAAGCTCAATATGAGCCACCAATGTGCATTCATAGCCCAGACCCATCTGTGTCATGGGCTGATCCTCCAGCAGTGTGAGCAGCAGGTAGAGGGAGAAGGTTCTGCCCCTGTGCTCCACTCTGTTGAGACCACACCTGCAGTGTAGGGACCAGCTCTGGAGTCCTCAGCACAGCAGAGACATGGACCTGCAGCCCACAGCAATGATGGGAGGGCTGGAAGCCCTCTGCTCTGAGGACAGGTTGAGAGAGTTGGGGTTGCTCAGGCTGGAGAAGAGAAGGCTCCATTGAGACTCTCTGGTGGCCTTGATGGTTTGAAACTAAAGATTCATACTAGATAGAAGGAAGAAAAGTTTCACCAGGACAGTAGTGAGACCCTGTCACAAGTTGTCCAGGTGGGTTCTAGGTACCCCATTCCTGGAACCATTCCAGGTCAGGTTGTGTGGGGCTCTGAGCAACCTGCTGTAGATTTCCTTGCTGAGTGCAGCGAGGGGTTGGACTAGATGACCTTTAAAGTCCCTTCCATCTCAAAGCTTTTTTTTTTTTTCCTTCTATGAAAATAAAAATAAACTACAAAAAAACAACCATAGTAATTATGATAATTATAGTCTATGTCTAGGTCTGGAGAGAAACTCACATAGCAAGTAAAAATCAAAATATTAACTGCCTACAGCCCAAATGAGAATGGCAGGTATTTGGTGGACAAGAAAACATCCATTGTTTTGTCAGACAAATTTCATTTGAAGATGCATTTGAAGGATGTTGTCCATTGAATTCAAGACATAGCATAACATAATGAAGCTGTCTTTAACACATTGATAATTTTTAAAGCTCTTTTTCCTATAGAGAATTAAAGTTTGGGGGTTTTTTTCATTTAATACTTTCCTGACTTTTAAAAACAGTCCTTTTCTCCTTAACAATGTTGCTTGTTTTAAAAATTGTCCCCCCCTTTTTAATGTTAATTTTGAGTTTGTGCTAACAAGTAAGTCTAGTATTCATCTTTTGAATTGTCTTCTCCTTTTCCTTTAAAAATAGTAGAAAAATAAAATAAGGCTTTCCATATCTTACAGAGCTGGAATATCTAACCAGATTTTTGGAAGTGTTATAGTTTAGGAGATGACAGAAGACTACAAAAAATCTTGGAGGGTCAGATAAACATGCTTGAGAAGAAAGCAAAACCAGTAATCCTTTTATATAGATTAGAAAGGGAAAATAAAGCTAAACCAAAGTGAAGCCCTGCTTTTGTCTGGCCAGTAAGTGAGGTCATTTTAGTCAATTAATAGTCAATTATCTGATTTTCTGAGATTTCTTCTCTTCCAAAGGGAGGATCATAACTGTCTGTTAATTTGTAGGTCCTAATCCCTCTGTGTCTGTGGTATTTAAAAGTATCAATTTAGATAGAGTGAACATCAGCAGTATTTCTCAAGAGAGAAAGAAAATCGTATATATTAAAGCTGTTTCTCAGCATTTTAATCTTAGCAAAAAATTCTGTGAAATAAGTGTCTTACTGCTTTATATTGAAGGAAAAAAACTAATATAGTTTCTGGGGGGGGGTTGTGGTATTTTCTTTTTCAGTTGTAGAATTATTTGAAAATCATTCTGTACTAGTATGGAATTATCACACAATCACAGAATGATAGGGGTTGGAAGGGACCTCTGGAAATCATCCAGTCCAACCCCACTGCTAAAGCAGGTTTGCCTAGATCACATTGCAGGTGTGGGTTTTGAAAGTGTCCAGAGAAGGACACTCCACACCCTCTCTGGGCAGCCTGCTCCTGTCACCCTCTGTCCTCTGTCACCCTCAAAGTTTCTCCTTAAGTTCAAGTGAAACCTTCTGTGTTTGAGTTTGTACCCACTGCTCCCTGTCCTATCACTGGACCAGTCCCATCCAATGCTAGGGATACAAGACATGTGGTAGTTGCATGTGACAAATGTCTAATGGAGTAGTAATTATGTGCCCCTAAGGCAGTGATTGTCCCACTGTACTCAACACCTGTGAGCCACACCTCTAATACTGGATGCAGTTTTGGGGCTATCATAACAAGAAGGACATTGAGGCACTGGAGTGTCCAGAGAAGGGCAGCAAAGATGGTGAAGAGTCTAGAGAACAGGGGTTGCTTAGTCTGGAGAAAAGGAAGCTGACGGGAGACCTTCTGGTTCTCTACAACTCCCTGGAAGGAGGTGGAGGCAGGTGGATGTCTGTCTCCCAAGTAACAAACCATAGGGCAAGAGGGAACAGCCTCAAATTGTGCCAGGGGAGGTTCAGGTTCGACATGAGGACCAATTTCAAACAATGTGAAACCTGGACCATACTGTTCAGGGCAGTTGGTGGAGTCCCCATCTCTGGAGGGATTTAAAGGACATGTAGATGTGGTGCTGAGTGATATGCCTTTAGCAGTGGACTTGGCAGTGCTGGGCTAACAGTTGGTCTTGGTGATCTTAAAGACCTTTTCCAACCAAAATGATTCCATGAGCCTATGAGTCTTAAGTATAACCAGTATTTTCAGTTGGTCCCTATGATACAAAAGCTGTCTCTCAACATCATCTCACTGCTGCATGTGAACACTTACAGTCTTGGTTGTTGTTGAATTGCTCACCACTTGTTTCAAGAAAAAAGGTCTAAAGTAAGCTTTATGCATTTCCTGTCTGCAAAATTTTTCAGTGTCTTTTCTAGAGCAAATACCTAGGGATACCAGTAAAAGTGACCCATCCTTGTGGGTTTTCATTTTTATGCAGCTTTCAGTAATTTTCTGAAAACTTTCTAAACATTCAGCTAGTCTTTTTTAACAACATAACTGGCTTTTGAAATACAAAAATATATCAAAGTAAAAAAGTTTTTCTTTATGCCTTGGTGGAACTTCCTGTGTCCTAGTCTGTGACTCAGAGCAGTCACATGTATTGTGGAGCTGCCACCAGTGCTATGTGTCCATGCTTGAGCAGGGCGTTTGGACAAGATGACCTCCAGTGGTCTCTTCCCAGCTCAACCCTTCTGTGCTTCTGTGCAGCAAGCACTTTTAACTCCAACAGAAAGTTCCTGCATTCCCTGTTGCTTACTTACTTGCTCGTGATATTTAGAATCATAGAATTATAGAATGGTTTGGGTTGGAAGAGAGCTTAAAGACCACCTAATTCCAACCCCTTGCCATGGGCAGGGGTACCTCCCACTAGACCAGGTTGCTCAAGGCTCTGTCTAACCTAGCCTTCAATGATTCTATGGAGGAGGCATCCACAGCCTCCCTAGGCAACCTGTTTCAGTGTCTCACCACCCTCACTGTAAAGAATTTCTTCCTAATACCCATCTGTCAGGGGGGATCTGTGCTTGGTGTCTTCCTGAGCTTGTACCTAAGGGACAGACTTGTAGAAGATAGATCGATTCTGCTGGTAATTATTTTGGGGTTTGCTGACTGTTCCTGACTGATGCTCTGAAAGAGCTGAGATAAAATGCAGCCTTGACTTGCTGGGCAGAGTACACTCGTCCACCTGAGCAGAACCAGAAGGTATACCAGGTGTATCAGTGAAACATGTACCCAGGCTCTTCTCAAATGGGTCTTACAGCAGCATTGACCCTAAGATGATGCAGCAGAGTTGACCTGACAAACAGAAGGGCTGGGTAAGTTACACCCTCTTAGTAGGGACAGCAGTGACCACATACTCTCTAGACATCCTGACTCCCGAGCTGTCCCTTGGGCTGCTCCGTTGTGCGTCATCTCTAGAGTAGGTCAGTGACTGTTAAGCACAAGCTGCTCTCCAGGGAGTTCACAGAAAGCCCTCATCTCTCATACCATCCACAGCTCTCTCTAACTACCATCTCCACATCCTTCAAGTCATCATTTGATATGTGTAATTTGACTTTTTTTTTTGGGGGGGGGATTAACTCCTGTCCCTGTCACGTCTTTCTAAATAACTATAACTTTAGTAAATGGGAAGGGTAAGGAGAGACAGACTTTTTTCCTTTTTTTTTTTTTTTAATTAAAAAAATCAGAGTGAGCATTTGGCTTCAGTGTGCAAATGACATGTAGTTTCCAACAACTCGAGGAGGAATAGTTATCTTGCCTTCAAGACTTGTTCATTTATTTTAAAAATATATTTCTCAAATTTTAATTTGTGGTTTTGGTAGCTAAGTATAGAAGATTACATAATGCCCTTTAAACTTTGGTGACTAAGAGTGATCACATTAAATTAATATAGCATGCATGGATTTTGTTAAAATATAAATTGTTCCACTGCAGCAGTTTAAAGCTCTCCAGCATCAGCTGCGCTTAAATACAACATGCAGACTTTTAAGGTGTAAATGTTGTATTCCTCCTACAAGAAAGCTGGGGAGGGACTTTTTAGGCTATCAGGTAGTGACAGGACTAGGGGGAATGGAATAAAGCTGGAAGTGGGGAGATTCAGACTGGACATGAGGAAGAAGTTGTTCACCATGAGAGTGGTGAGAGCCTGGAATGGGTTGTCCAGGGAGGTGCTTGAGGTCCCATCCCTGGAGGTGTTTAAGGCCAGGCTGGATGAGGCTCTGGCCAGCCTGATGTAGTGTGAGGTGTCCCTGGCCATGGCAGGGGGGTTGGACCTGGATGATCCTTGTGGTCCCTTCCAACCCTGACTGATTCTATGCTTCTATGATTCTAAGATGAGATGAGGAGGTAAGAACCAACAGAAACCAGTACATCCTGTCAGGGATATAGAATTGAAGAGTTTAAACACATCTTTCTTCAAAAACATCTCTTCTTGAATTTTCACTCATGACAGTTCTGGGTGGCCTTTTGTGTTTATTAACAGAATTGAGTTTTTTTCATTTATTCTTTTTTTTTTTTCCCATCAGGTGCTTCATCCCAAATGCCTACGCTGCTCTTTTCACCGCGGCTCTGGTGCCATTGATGTGCTTGGTGGTGGTTTTTGTGGTGTTCATCCACGCCTACCAGGTGACCCCACAATGGAAAGCCTATGACGATATTTTCAGAGGAAGAACAAATGCTGCAGGTATGATTTGTTGGCGGTCTCTACACAAACAAGTTGGGCTTTCAGAACAGTACTGACTGTTCTCGCCAGTTCAGGAAACCCTACTAGAAACCACAGCTCCACAGACGCCCACACACTTGTATAAGATTAAGCATGCTAGTGATCCCTTTGAAGTCTGTGAGAGTACTTAAATGATTAAAGTTATGGAGATGCTTAACTCTCTTAGGAGGATAAAGATGTGTTAAACCTGGAACAAGACGTCAGCATCACTGGTTATGTCTAGCGAAGAGAAGAGCGATAGAACGCAGCACCACCCTGGCTGGAGCACTGTGTCCCTGTGTCTGGTTTTCATAGAATCATAGAATGGTTTGGTGTGGAAGGGCCCTTGAATGGTCACCTAGTGAAACCCCCCTGCACTCAGTAAGGACATCTACAATTAGAGAAGGTTGCTCAGAGCCTTATTTGACCTGGAATGGTTCCAGGGATGGGCATCTATCACCTCTCTGGGCAGCCTGGGCCAGAGTCTCAGCATTGTCTTTATAAAACATTTCTTCCTTCTATTTGGTCTAAATCTCCCTCTTTTAGTTAAAACCATCACCCCTTATACTGCCACAACAGACTGCTGAAAAGTCTGTTCCCAGCTTTCTTATTGGCTCCTTGAAGTACCAGAAGTCCACAAGAAGCCTGCTTTGCTCCAGCCCCAGCTCTCTCAGCCTGTCCTCACAGCACAGGGCTTCCAACCCTCCCATCATTGCTGTGGGCTCCTCTGGCCTTGCTCCAACAGGTCCGTCTCTCTGCTGTGCTGAGGACTCCAGAGCTGGCTTCAGCACTGCAGGTGTGGTCTCAACAGAGTGGAGCACAGGGGCAAAACCTTCTCCCTTCACCTGCTGCTCACACTGCTGGAGGATCAGCCCGGGGCACAGATGGGTCTGGGTCATGTCTCCTGTCTACTCATGTCCAGCTTTTACCCACCAGTACCCCCAAGTCTTTCCCTGCAGGGCTGCTCTCAATCCTTTCATCCTCCAGCCTGAATTGATAATGGAGAGTGTCCTGAGCCAGAGCCAAGTGCAGGTCCTCACCTTTGTCCTTTTTGAACCTCACGAGGTTTACACAGCCCAAATTCTCCAGCTTGTCCAGGTCCCTCTGGGTGGCATCTTGGTTCTCAGGTGTCCAAGCTGCAACACTCAGCTTGATGTCATCTGCAAACCTGCTGACAGTGCACTCAACCCCACTCCCTGTATTTTTGATGAAGATATTAAAGAGCACTGGCTTCAGTACAGACCTCTGAAGGACAGCACTTGTCATCAGTCTCAATCTGGCCATTGAGCCATTGACCAGTACTCTGTATATGGCCATCCAACCAGTTCCTTACTCATTGAACAGTACACCCATCAAATCTGTACCTCTCCACTTAAGAGACAAGGATGTTGTGAGGAACTGAGTCAGATGCTTGACAGAAGCCCTGGTGGGTGATACCCATAACTTTTTCATTGTCCACTGATCTTGGTCACTCCATCATAGAAGGGTACAATACTGATTTTGGCTGGGGGTACCAAACAGCCCTGTCCTGTGGAGGGCTGAGGTTGCAGCACTGATTGCTTGCCTGCAGGGCAGCCATGAGATACGAACCCACATTGTGCTCCTCTGCTTGGCCTCAGTTGCTGGGCACAGCTTCTGGGCATTGTGTTTTTGCAGAGTATTTGGTGGCTACACAGCCTTGCAGAGAGGCTATGTGGTGGAGTCTTTGGAGTTAACCACCTCAGTTTTGAAGTTTCCTAGTGCTGCTCACAAGTGCCTGAAAGAACAGATCTGTCCTGTGCAAAACAGGAAGTATCGGTTGGTCTCCTCTGTCAGAACAGTTTCAAATACAATAATGTTTCCAAAATAAAGTTGCAGCAGTTTAGACCAACACCATAATAAATAGGACACTCTGTGGGAAGCTTGAGATATTTGTCTCCATGGTGTTTTGGAGGGGGAAAAATAAAAAGAAAATCAGTTTTATAAACAAGTGCAAATACACAGATTTTAATAAAAGTGTCTCTGCTTTCTCCCTGACCACGTGAATCCAGTTAGGTGTCATAAACTTGTGAAAGATTCTTCAGTCATTTTTCCCAATTCATTAAATTAATGTCATCTGAACTTAAAAGGGACAGTGGATTATTAAAAAAATCCACTGAGCAGTCCAGTGCTTGTAACTGTTCAGATTTATAAAGAGCAGCTGTCTTCTTCAAATGCTCAGATTTGCAGTGATCATTGTGTTTATGAAATGTGGGGCTGTGGTTTATCTTTTTTAACATTGGGGTTATAGAGATACACTCCTCCTATAAGACAATTCAAATAAATATTAAATATTTAAATTTAATCAGATTTTATTTAAATATTCATTATCTGGACGTTTCTTCAAATATTAATTTCTTTCTTAGTGACAAAATGTTAGCTTGACTAAGAGCTGTGTGAATTTGGATGAGGTCTGATAAACATAGTTTATGAGTATGATACTCAAGACCTTAGCTGCACTTTACTCTGTTATTTCTTGTTAGAAAGGCAGTGCCTGGAGCTATCAAAAAGATGGTTTCTTACTTAGTCTTGAATAATACAGTTTATTTATTTATAGTGGCTTTTTTATAGCATCCCTAGGGATGGAGATTCCATACTCCTATGTTGAACATAAAGGTTTGTCTCAGAGCAGTTAAACCAAAGGAAAACAAGACTGAATATTGAAAAAAACGACCATAAATAAAATCAGCATTCAACATGGCAGAAAGTACCAATAGGAGCTACATCTACGTGTCATAAAAACATGAAGTAATGGTGGTGAACAAAACCTTTGTTTGATTTAGGAATCATAGAATCATAGAATCAGTCAGGGTTGGAAGGGACCACAAGGATCATCCAGTTCCAACCCCCCTGCCATGGGCAGGGACACCTCACACTACAGCAGGCTGGCCAGAGCCTCATCCAGCCTGGCTGCAAACACCTCCAGGGATGGAGCCTCAACCACCTCCCTGGACAACCCATTCCAGGCTCTCACCACTCTCATGGGGAAGAGCTTCTTCCTCACGTCCAGCCTGAATCTCCCCACTTCCAGCTTTATTCCATTCCCCCTAGTCCTGTCACCACCTGACAGCCTAAAAAGTCCCTCCCCAGCTTTCTTGTAGCCCCCTTCAGATACTGGAAGGCCACAAGAAGGTCACCTCGGAGCCTTCTCTTCTCCAGACTGAACAGCCCCAACTCTTTCAGTCTGTCCTCATAGGAGAGGAGCTCCAGCCCTCTGCTCATCCTGGTGGCCCTTCTCTGGACACCTTCCAGCATGTCCATATCCCTCTTGTAATAGGGGCTTCAGAACTTGATGCAGTACTCCAGGTGGGGTCTCAGCAGAGCTGAGCAGAGAGGGAGAATCACCTCCCTTGACCTGCTGGCCACACTTCTCCAGATGCAGCCCAGGCTCTGGTTGGCTTTCTGGACTGCAAGTGCACATTGACAGCTCCTGGTGAGCTTCTCATCCACCAGCACCCCCAAGTCCCTCTCCTCAGGGCTGCTCTCCAGCCAGTCACTGCCCAGCCTGGATTTGTGCTTGGATCAAAGTGATTTCTTTATCCAGTAGAATCCAGAAGATGCTACAGAGAGTGTTGGGGGTCTCAGAACAAAAGGGGGGGAAAAAATCAGGATGGAAGATGTTCAAAGAAATGTCAATAATAGTTTATTTTTTAAAAGCAGGTTGTAACTTCTGCTTGCACCTGCACAGCAAACTGGAGTTGTACTACCACAGGACTTCTGCAATCAGAAATGAAAGTACCTCATGCAGTGTGGGTGTGAGCAAGTTGGAGAGAGGCTGTTTGAGAGAAGAAAGGAGCTGGCTGCTGAGGTTTATGGTGCTTGGGGTTGTGTAAGAGCTCTCTGTGTAGCTGTGCTTGTAGTGTAAGCCTCCAGAAAGAAAGGGTGGTGACATGGTCGTGTATAAGGTTGGCCAAAACTACATAACATGGTGCTAATTCTTAAATCAAGGCCTCTGCCTTTCTAACTGAGTATTTATCTACATACATTTGAGATGGTGGTAGTATATTTACATTACTTTTAATGTTTTATGGCTATATTGTGCTTTTAAAGACAGTTTGCATTGGTTAAGATCTATTAGCACTTTAAAATTTTTCACAGAATCACAGAATATATCTGGTTGGAAGAGACCTCAAAGATCATCCAGTCCAACCCTCAACCCAGCACTGAAGGACCAACACTAAACCATGTCCTTAAGCGCCAGGTCCACATGCTGCTTGAATACTTCCAGGGATGGTGACTTCACCTCTGCCTTGGACAGACCTTTCCAGTTTTTAAGAACCTTTTCAGTGAAGAAATACTTCTAATATCCAGGCTAAACCTCCCCTGGTGCAGCTTGTAACCATATCCTCTAGTCCTGTTGCTTGTCATCTAGAAGTAGCTGGCCTCCTCCTAACTCCAGCCTCCCTTCAGGTAGTTGTAGAGAGCAATGAAGTCTCTTACCAGTCTCCTCTTCTCCAGACTGAACAATCCCAGCTCCCTCAGATGCTCCTCACAGGCTGTGTGCTCCTGATCCTTCACCAGCTTTGTTGCCCTGCGTTTCTACTCCAAGCCAGTCAACTGTCAGCCAGTACCCCCAGGTACCTCTCTGAGCTGCAGCTTTCCAACCACACATCCCCAAGTCTGTAGCTTTCCATGGGGTTGCTGTGACCCAGGTGGAGGTCCTGGCACTTGGCTTTGCTGCACCTCATACCGTTAGCCTTGTCCAATCAGTCTAATCTGTCCAGATCCTGTTGTAAACCTTCCCTACCCTCTATCAGATCAACACAGCCATCCTTCTTGGTGTCATCTGCAAACTTAATGAGGGTGCACTCAATCCCCTCATCCAGATCATTGACAAGGGTATTAAAGAGAACAGGCCCCAGTACTGAGCCCTAGGAGACACCACTAGTGACTGGGTGCCAGCCAGATTCAACTCCATTCACCACCATGCTTTGGGACCAGCCATCCAGTTATTTATCCAATGCAGAGTGCACTTATCCAAGCTGTGTGCCATGAGTTTCTGAAGGAGAATGATGTGAGAGACAGTGTCAAAGGCTTTTCATCTTACTGTGTAACATACTCTTTGCAGAAGCTCACTTCACTGACTCCCTGTTCTTGCAGACTCCGTGGGATCTGCTTCCTCTTCAGTGCTGTCATTGCAGCCACCTCAGAGGATGCTGTGGGAAACAACATTTCACATTTCAAAGTTGTCAAAGATAAGTTACAGGCTCCCCAGGGAGGTGGCTGAATCACCATTCCTGGAGGTGTTTCAAAGATGCAGAGATGTGGTGCTGAAGGATGTGGTTTAGCACCAGACCTGGTAGAGTTAGAGAATGGTTGGACTTGGTGTTCCCTAGAGGTCTTTTCCAACCAAAACAATTCTGTGATCCTGTGATTCTATGGTATCTTGCTTCTGAAGCAGAGATGATGTCCTGGATCTCACTCACACTGACTTCTGGCTTTAGTGCATCTTAGAGGATCCTATGGAGCAGGGGGGTCTTCTGGCATCACTGACTCCTTAAGTTGCACAGGCACCCATTATTTTGCTGTTTGGTGATGAATATGCCAGGGTTTCTGTGTTTGATCCAAAACCAGAGGAAAGATGGAGCTACCAGGCAACAATTGTCTGTGTTTAGTGTCTTATTTCAGCTTGCCTCTGGCTGCCATCCCGAGATTGATTCACTCTTTTTTCCGTCACCCACAACAATGAATTCCTACAGCAAAAAAATCCCCAAACTTTTATAGTTTCCAGCCAAGATATTTCAGTACCCAAAATGCCCCAGTTTGAGCAGCACAGTCAGTAAGGAAAACAAAACCAAGCAAACAAAGGAAAATTTAAAAAAATAACTATCCACTCCCCATTGCTTACCCTTTCTAGAAAGAGAATAAAATACCAGGTGAATGACACTTTAAACAGTTCTGAAAAAATCAAGTGCAGAGAGCTGTAAACACAGAAAAAACGTAAAAAAAATTACCCTTTTACTAGTGATTGTGAACACCTGTTCATTTAAATTCCAGAGAGCAAAGAGAAAGGAAAAAGTGGCACATATAGACAAGTAATTATCATTTGCACATACATATTCATACAAACACCTATTTGCATGTGAATATTTTTTTTTGTCTTTCTGGGAGTCATTCAGTTAGCAGATAGATAAAATTACAGTGTGATACTAATGACCCCATGGGGATTCTGCAGTAATTCATGCAAAACATTACTGAATGTTCTCAGTAGGAATAAAATAGCAAGGTCGTTGGTTTGCATGTTACCATAAAACAGAAAATATGCAGATTTGAACAGGAGAAAAAATTGTTGTCTGGCTTCTAAGTGTACATTCTTTTGGTCATTTCAGAGATGTAGGAAAAGCCTTTTAAACTACAGCAGGTAATTCTGAAGTTCCATATTTGTGATCTCTGCTTGAAGAAGGCTGTTACTAACTTTAAGAGAAATTTAGCCGGGATAGAAAGAGTATATTTGTAGTATATACTTTTTTTTTTTTCCCAGATAAATTATATATGCAAATGGTGAAGTTAAAAACTGATCAAAAATCTTTTTCTTACTCTTTTCTCCTATTGTTGGAAAACTCTGAATCTTATCTTGCAAAGAAGGTTCGTGTTGAACTATCTAGATTCACAGAATCCTAGAACAGCTTGGGTTGGAAGGAACTTTTAAACATTCCCTAGACCATCCTTCATGCCATGGGCAAGGACACCATCCAGATCATGTTTAAAGTCCCATCCCAAGGCCAGAAATGGCCTTGAATACTTCCAAAGATGGGACATCCACAGCTTCTCTGGACATTCTGTTCTCAATTCTTTCCACCCACAATCTATAAAATTTCTTCCTTTTATCCATTATGAAACTACCTTCTTTCAGTTTCAAACCCTTACCTCCTGTCTTTCTCCATCTTTTTTTATAAGCTTCCTTAAAATACCAGAAGGCTTCACTGAGATGCCTCCAGAGCTTTCTCTTCTCCAGGCTGAGCAATCCTAACTCTCTCAGTCTGTCCTCACAGCAGAAGGCTTCCATCATAGCTGTGGCCTCTTATAGCCCCACTCCAACAGGTCAATGTCTTTTCTGTTCTGACCACTCCAGAGCTGGCCCCAGAGCTGCAAGTGGGGTCTCAGCAGAGCAGAGCTGCCCATATTGCTGGGAATCAGCCAAGGGCATGGATGGATCTGGGCTGCGAGCACACATTGCCAGCTTACATCCAGCTTTCATCCACCAATACCCCCAAGTTTGATTTGTTGCTGGTGACTGCTCCGGCCCAGGTGCTGGACCTTGCAGTTGGCCTTGTTGAACTTAATGAGGTTTATGTGGACCAACTTCTCCCTCTGCATGGCATCTCCTTCCTCAAGCATTGTCAGCTGCACCACTCAGCTGGGTGTCATCCACTAACTTGCTGGGGGTACACTCAATCCCAGTGTCTATGTCATTAATAAAGTGTTTGAACAGTATTGGTCCCCTGCGGCACACCACTTACTACTGATCTTCTTTTGGCCATTGAGCCATTGCCTGCAATTTTTGAGGCATGGCCATTCAACCAGTTCCTTATCTGTCAAGCAGTTCTTCCATCAAAAACATCTCTCCCCAATATAGAGACAGGGATGTTGTGGGAGGCTATGTCAAAGGCCTTAAAGAAGCCAAGATAAATGATATCATTTGGTCTTCCCTTATTTGCCAGTGCAGTCACTCCATTGTAGAGGGCCACCAGATTCATCTTCTACAGCTGTCAGGATAAATTCTGTCTGCTGCAGAAGAACATCTTCCTGAAGTTAAGTAGCAGTACCGTGTTCCACTCTTTTCTTCCATCTGCAGGAGCAGAGGGTTGGTTGTTACCCATACTGAAGGTGGCTCTCACATATTTTTGTTACTAAGAGCAGAATAACAATGTTGGGTTCACCATACCTAGGAGAAAAAAGTTGTAACTGCAACTTAACTCTACATGGGAAAATACAGGCTACAATAGGGATTTTTTACATGTATTTATACACAGGTATTCATTTGTTATTTGTATCTCTTTTTCTGTTATGCATGTATTCTTTCTGTCCTCTAGATTTATCCTGGGTGCTGTCATGTAGAGTACCCTGTTCTGGTAGATTCCAGGCTTTCAAGACAACATCATGGCCTGAGAAGAGGTGGCCTTGCTTTTAGTAATAGTCAGTTCTTTGGCAGTGATCCATGATCTTCCCAGATAGCTCATCATACTCTTTCCTTCTCACTGCCCTGTCTGGAACACCAAATGCCTGAGATTGGCCTCTCATGTTCTTCTTTACTGCTCCAGGATTGCTCTGTTATTAATCCTGTTGTCTGACCTGGTGATGATAGAGTTTGGTTAGGTCAGGGAATTTTCCTCAGTGGTGGAAGGCCACAGGAGAGGGCAATAGAAGAGTCAAGAAATTATCTCTTACAGCAGGCAGCTCTTTCTTCTCAAAACTGAGTGTTGGAAAACACTTCCAAAGTTGATTTACAATGTCAACTCAGCCTCTAGTATGGTCTTTCAAAGATATGCACTGAATTTCCTAGAAAAGAGTCTTCAATTTGAACTGATTCAGTTTGCCATCCTTTCAGCAAACATGTTTTCTTGACTGATTATTCTGCTAAATATAGAAACTAACTTCTCAAAAGTTAGCCTTGACAGGAGACAAGTCATTGGATAAACAGCCTCTGGGTGAGCTAATATTTAAGTTCACAACAAGAAAGGCTGCTTTTGAAGGAAATCAGATGGTGTAAAGCAGGGTGGCTGCACATGGCTGAAATAACAGGAGGCTGAAATGGGCATATATAGGAGATTTATTTCCTGACAGTCCTAAACAGGAGATAAGACATCAATCCAGTATAGTTCATTTTATTTTCCTTCTGTTTCCTAACCTTTCATAATTTCACAAAAATGTTTGAAAATATAACTGAAAAATCTGACTTGAAAAGCCACCTGCATTTTGGTCTGATAATACCTGGGTGAATAGATGACCTCCATTTCTTGAACAACGTGCAGTGGCATAATTTTCATGCCCCAACCACAAATATGCAATGATTCAGATATCATCATTGAAAATGTGCCAGAATTAATTTAAAGATTAAAACTTTGTGTTGCCAAAATAGAACTTCATGAAGAATGCCTTAGATATTTAGCTGTCAGGTTTTAACTACTTTCTTGCCTGTTCCTTCAAATAAATTCTTTAAATTTATTGTCTTAGCAGTATGCAATTCCTGTTCATGACAGAACGTGTTGGATGGTCCTCCTCTATCTGTTACCATCTGATCCTCTCAAAATCCAGAGAAGCCACACAAAATACAAGTACAGGACATTCCAACCATGCTTCTCTGTTCAAGGAGATTTTGCTGAGGATAGGGCTTTGGATTGTAAATGAATGTATATCCAAGCCTGTAGTTACATGTCTTCTTTGTCCTGTGAGCTATATGCTAAAATCTTTAATTATAAGACACTTATCATATATCTAAGAGAACTAAAGGAATAGTGAATTGAAGGAGTGCTTTCATCTTGAGCTGTCAATATGCACCTAGATATCAAGAACCAGATGTTGGCTACCTCTCAATTTAGAGCTTTGTACAGTATTCACAGTGTTTATCACTGTCACACATTGGTTAAATTTTGCTTTGTCTTCAAAGAAAAGTGCTTCAGGTCTTTTTTTCTTTTTTTTTTCAATTAGGAGAAAAAACAAATCTTTGCCTGTGAGACTTTTATAAATGCATTTAAACCAAAATGCACAAGCACAATTGCAAGCTGAAATAAAGAACAAAGATCCAAATGAGATAATAACTTAAATGCATCATCTGCATTCATGCAATTTAGATTGTTTGCACTGTTCTTCACATGCCCAGATTAGCTTTCTTCCTTTAAAGAGATCTGCAGAAGCAAGTTAATTGTCATGAGTTGTACCTGTACAGTTGTGAATTTAGCACTTATTTACTATTTGCATAGTGCTTATGAATAATTTTATTCTATGGAGATAAAGACTTTCACATTTTTCTTTCTTTTCTGATTTGTTGTTGATTTGGTATATGCATAACAGTAATAAAATTATCTGTAATAAGATGAATGGTCTTTCATCTGATTATACCATAGTCTTAAAGGTATATGGAGAAGTCTGCCAGAAAGCTGAGATCTAACAGAAATCTTTGAGAGGCCAATCTTCTATAATTTTGTAGCAGTCATGTAGTCTTTATGTTTAATGGGAAATGTGCCTCTGCTTTAGGAGAATTTCAGACTCTTCCTTGCCTTAAGGAGCAGGATCAAAAGACATAAATGAACCCAAAATGGTATTTTATCAGGTTTGCTGCTTCCTGTTTCTACAAATTACAGATGAACAGTTTTGTCTGATTGGATTTCATGGACATGTACCAGCTTTCTGATGCTCAGTGTCAGCCACTGTTAATTTCTGCACATCTTTGACATGTCCAGCCCAGACTCAGAATTTTTGTCATGAGTGACAGATGCGTGGTGGTGGTGGTGGTATTCTCTCCTTTGAACTCTCTGAAAAAACCTGTTAGGTTCTTTATTTTGGCTACAAAATCCTGTTACCAAACTGCTTGTCCTCAGCAGTTGTCAAAAGCAATTGAAAACACAGCCAGCGGGATTTGGAACACTATTACTCAAATTTACCTTTGAAAACACTGAGTTTGTAGCATTTTCGTTGTTCTGTTGCTAAGTTTAACTCATGACTTCTTAAGCAATACCTGCAAATATTTTACTAATTTAGGTCTCCCACAAATCAGTGAAATTCTGTGATGCAATACTTTCTCCCCAGCTATCTAGGAACAAAATGTTTGTAAAGATCTTTTGGGTTTTTTTGCGGTAGGTCTTCATGTCTACCCAAGAACAATTAAAAGCAATTAAAGTTGCATTATCAGTTTAACAGCCTAAGGGGAAGACACATAGTAAATATTTATAGGTAAACTCAAAAGATCATTGAAGCCATATTATTTAATTACTGCTTTTATTGACTTTCTTATATTTAGAAAATAATTAAACACTTCAGGCAATAGAAGTTGACACAACAATATAGGCCAACAAAGTGGTGAGAATACAAACATTAGGATGTGTGATGAAAGCTTAGTGCACTTTATTCTCCATAGTTGGGTCACCTAGATGTTTGATGCAAAGACATAGAATCACAGAATGGTTTGGGTTGGAAGGGACCTCCAAAGGTCATCCAGTCCAACCTCACTGCACTGAGCAGGGATATCCTCCACCAGATCAGGTTTCTCAGAGCCTTGTGGAGCCTGAACTTGAATATCTCCAGTGATGGGGCCTCAACCATCTCCCTGCACAACCTCTTCCACTGTTCCACCACACTCATGGTAAAGAGCTTGTTTCTAACATCCAATCTAAATCTCCTCTAATTTCAAAACGTTGCCCCTTGTCCTATCATTCCAGGCCTTTGGAAACAGTCCCTCTGCAGCCTTCTTGTAGCCCACTTCAGGCACTGCAATGCCACTCTTAGGTGTCCCTGGAGCCTTCGCTTCTCCAGGCTGAACAACCCCAGCTGTCTCACAGCAGAGGTGCCCTCTGATCATCTTTGTGGCCCTCCTCTAGCCCATTCCACCAGGTCCATGTCCTTCTTCAACATTACATTCCTTGCCCTTTACTCACCTTCAAGCCCTTTGCTCAACATTACACTTCAGATTTTTGATACTACATTAGAATTTCCATTTTTAAGAATTTTCATTTGATTTAACTTTTTTTTTTTTTTTTTTTAATGCTCAATTTTCTGGAGAATTTTATCTATAGTATGAGGTTACAGGAGGAAGGAAGAAAACCTTCAGGTAGTCTGCCTGGCATTTTGTGCTGGGGCACACCCATCCTGGATGGGGCTGAGAAGAACCCAGCCCCATGTGGACAAAAGAAATTTAATCTGGGGAGGGCTTGGCCCCTCCCCTGCTGGGAGAAGGTGGTCCCCTGACTCAGAGGTGGTCTATTCCACTTCCCCTTCCTGTCCAGCAAGCCTATAAAAAGGGGGATATCTTGCTGCTCTCCCCTTTTTCCTGCCTCGTCTGCTCGAGAGGACTTCCTGCTGCTGTTGCTGTCACTGTCTCCTGCACTGGACCACGTGGCTGGGGCCCTTTATCTCTCTCAGCTGAATCCACCGACATCCAGGGGAACACAAGGCCATCCAGGCTTGGTTTATATATATTTTTTCCCACTTACCCTCATCCCTCACCTCTGTGAACCCCCCCCCCCCCCGTTACTGATATGTATATATATATATATATATGTAAAAAAAATATTTTTTTCCTTTCCCTTTTGTGAAAAAAAGAAAAAAATTTACTCCTCCTACTTCCAAACCAACTTCAGAATATTTCTTTCACGATTTTTTTTTCTTTTCCTTTCCCCTACCCCTTTTTTTCTTTTTTTCCTTTCTTCTGTCTCTCCACCCTGCCGAGAAAAAAGGGAGAAGGGGCAGGGGGAGGAATTTGTATCTATTATCATTTGAGCTCCTAAACTCAGAGCTCAAACTACCACACGTTTTTATAACAAAACAGATTGAATGTACAAAGTTAAGGAGTAGTTCTAGTTCTACATACAGAAAAAAATCAAACATGCAAAAACCCCCCAGCAAATAAGCAAGCACAGCCCAACAAAGCCCAAGCAAACATGTGTACTCCCCAAAAAAACAAACCAAAACAGAACAAAAGAAAACCCCAACCCCCCC
The DNA here is from genome assembly GCF_027791375.1 of Indicator indicator. NCBI lineage: Eukaryota > Metazoa > Chordata > Aves > Piciformes > Indicatoridae > Indicator > Indicator indicator. Next base: position 1,886,144 of record NC_072053.1, on the reverse strand, counting down.
CCCCCCCCCCCCGCAAATAGGCAAATTCAGAATATGGGGTTTGTTTTCTTTTGAATTATGTATCTATTCTAGGAAGAAGGTAAAGTATTATCTCCTGACGCATAGAACCTAGTTCAAAGTGAAAAGTTACACTTTTTTGGAGTTACCAATGGCAAAACCATCATCCAAACCCACCTGCTTGACTGAACATGGTATTCTGAAGGGTCTAATGCTGGTACCCTGAAGAGGGTTCCAGGGCTGGCAGTACATAACAGCAGTGTGGAGCTTTTTTAGTTCATTTCAGTTAACTTTTCCTGGTGATGCTATAGATTTTCTCCAGAAAGGAGCTAAGCATTGTTTTCATGACTGACTTCTGTTTGGATGGCTTGGTTCAAATTGAGTTTTTGGTTTGTTCACATAGTTGGTTTGCTCTCTGCCTGAGTGCTCATCTGTTGTTTTTCCTAACTGTGAAGTATGAAATACATAGCAAGAAGGGATTTTTTTTTTCTTAAAATCTTTGACTGCGCATCATGAGCAGTTATTGACTGAAACTGTGCTGGATGATTTTCATTGCTGTTTCTCTCCCAGGCAAAATAGGTGGTGGTAGGCACTGTTAAATTATTCCATAATCCCTTCTGGACCAGGGAACTGAGTCCGTCATCAGTAAGTTTGCAGATGACACCAAGGAGCAGGTGTGGATCTGTTGGAGGGTAGAAGGGCCCTGCAGAGGGACCTGGACAGGTTGGATGGGTGGGTAGAGGCCAATGGGATGAGATTGAACAAGGCTAAGTGCAGGGTTCTGCACTTTGGCCTCAACAACCCCATGCAGCACTACAGGCTGGGCACAGAGTGGCTGGAGAGCAGCCAGGCAGAGAGGGACCTGGGGGTGCTGGTTGATAGTAGCTGAACATGAGCCAGCAGTGTGCCCAGGTGGCCAGGAGAGCCAATGGCATCCTGGCCCGGATCAGGAATAGTGTGGCCAGCAGGACAAGGGAGGTTATTCTTCCCCTGTACTCAGCACTGGTCAGGCCACACCTGGAGTCCTGTGTCCAGTTCTGGGCTCCTCAATTCAAGAGAGATGTTGAGGTACTGGAACACATCCAGAGAAGGGCAACGAAGTTGGGGAGGGGTCTGGAACACAAACCCTGTGAGGAGAGGCTGAGGGAGCTGGGGGTGTTTAGCCTGGAGAAGAGGAGGCTCAGGGGAGACCTCATTGCTGTCTACAACTACCTGAAGGGAGGCTGTAGCCAGGTGGGGGGTTAGGCTCTTCTCCCAGGCACCCAGCAGCAGAACAAGAGGACACAGTCTCAAGTTGTGCCAGGGGAGGTCTAGGCTGGGTGTTAGGAGGAAGTTCTTCACAGAGAGAGAGATTGCCCAGGGTAATGTGCTGCCCAGGGAGGTGGTGGAGTCGCCATCCCTGGAGATGTTCAAGAGAAGCCTGGATGAGGCACTTAGTGCCATGGTCTAGTTGATTGGGTAGGGCTGGGTGATAGGTTGGACTGGATGATCTTGGAGGTCTCTTCCAACCTGGCTGATTCTATGATTCTGTGCTAAGCAGCATGCAGTGGTAAGAGAGCTTAGCCAGAGTGGCCCATCATAGGGTGAAATTAAAGTGTCATGAGGGAACATTGCAAGGCTGCCCACTGTCTACTCGTTCCTCTTTGCACTTTTTTCCTTCTTCATTCCTCCTCATCCTCCTGAACTTGGACTGCCAAGAGGCCACATGGCTCTGAGTACTGTCAGGTGCAGATGTTGGCAGGTGTCTCCTTCCCATGCTTTCCAAAACAGGTCTATCCTGCATGTGAAGGGAGTAAGGGTACAGATCACATTGGACATTGGGAAATTATATCTCCCTTTTTTTTTTTTTTTTGTTCCCTTCATTGCAGTGTCTGACCCAGCACTGTGCAACTGGCAAAATCTATTTCAGGCCCCAGCTATGAATAAATTTTAGGTAGTCTCATCCTGTGTCATAAAATTTAGTTTCTTGAACATTTTTCCAGTCCTTTCAGGCACATGGATGTGGCAAGTTGCTGCGATGTTAGAGACGGGACGAGGCCTGATGCAAGCCAAGTGTCAATTTATTGTACAAAGCTTTTTCTTTGTATAGGTTAACATAATGTCAGAAGGCAGCTTGTAACTGGTCATTGGTATGTCCATACTACAGTTGTAAATTCATGATTGGCTACAGAGAGAAAGTATCACACAAACACATATTTTTCAGAAGGCTTAAGCAAACGTCAAGCAAGAGATAAAGGGATTCCATAATTCTGTCCTAAGTTTTGCTTTGTTCTTGTTATCAGGTCCCTGCGTAACTCCCTTAGGTCACAGTGGCGTCTAGGGAGCCGACCTGTCTGTGTTTTCCTTCTAGCTGCACTCTGTTCCCAGGGTTTGCTGCCCACCAGGGTTAAAGCATCTCCTTCTATCAGTAAGACAGTGTCTGGGGTTCTGGTCCCTAAATCAATTCCTTCAGCAAGTGTTGCAGTTTTCATTTCTGAAGTCATGCAGAGGCTGACTGGACCACAGTCCTATGGTGGTAATTCCTTTGTGGACATCAGTAAACTGCTGCAATCTAAGCAGGTGTAGGTGTAGACAAATGAGCCACATCATCAGGTTATCTCTCCATGTAGGTCAGTCCAGGTGATTATAAGACAGCACCAGGAGGTGAAACCTAAAATGGCCTTTGTGCTTGTTTTCTTTGTGAGCTTATTTTAGAAACATAAAATTGTATGGGTTTATTTTGTCACAGATTTGAAAAAGCTGTAGGTGAAAGCAAAGTTGTTTGGAGATATTCTGGGCTGTTTCCTTCTATTGCTTGTTCTTGTCCCTGCTCTAAGGAAACCGAAGAGTAAGTGCAAGGTTGACAGCTGTTTCAGCTGAGCAATCTTGTATTTTATTACCTGACTCTTATGCTATTCCTGTGGAGTTCCTGTCACTTAGCAAAGTTCACTGTAATTAGTTTAAGGTTTGGGCTGAAAGGAGACCCTCTCACTCTCTACAACTCCCTGAAAGGAGGTTGGGTGAGAAGGATTTTGTTATCTTCTCTTTTATAACAAGTGATGAGAGGAAATGGCCTCAAATTGCACCAGGGGAGGTTTAAATTCAGGATTAGGCAAAACTTCTTCACTGGAAGGGTTATCAAACACTGGAAAGGCTCCCTAGTGAGGTAGTTGAATCCCCATCCCTGGAGGTGTTTCAGAGATGCAGAGATGTGGTGCTGAGGCACATAGTTCAGCACCAGACTTGACAGAGTTAGAGAATGGTTGGACTTGATGATCTTAAAGGTCTTTTCTAACTGAAACAATACTATGACTCTGAGATCAGTTTGTGACAGCCAAGTCTCCTGAAGGTTACTAAATAGAAAAAAAAATGTGTCTGATTCAGGAAGATCCCGAGTTGTAAATGGGAGAATTGCTGGGAGAAGTATGACATCTGGCCAGGCTTTATGGCCAGGCAAAGCCAGAGAAGATTTTCTTCATTGCTGGTGCAGCCCCTTTTAGATTCCCACTGAGGTAATATAGTTTTTCCATAATTGTAACACTTCTCCTGGTTCATTAATTTCTGTGATCTAATTTAATTCTGTCATGGAAACACTGCAGCCTATCTTTCAGATTCTTTTTATGTAAATCAGTGAATGATTTAGGTTGGGAAGGACTCTGAAGATCAGCCACTTCCAACCCCCTGCCATGGACAAAGACATTTCCTACTAGAAAAAATGTAGTGTTTACGCTAAGAACTCTCCTCCTATTATAAAACTATGGTTTTGCCACCCATAAAAAGTGATTACAGTGTACTGCAGAACAGTAAGCATTGCAGAAGGAAAAAAAAACTTTGTAGATAAGCTAATAAGGAATAAGGAAAACAATGGGGAAGAAGTGAGAAGCAGAGGGCACATTTAGTCGTTTGGTAAATGGAACATACGTAAGTACTCTCACCTGGTCAAATACCAAGCTGAACTGTGGTAAATCTTCAGCCTCCAAAAATCTACTACTACAGTTTCATTTATCTATATTAAATCATCAACTCTGCCAATGTTTCTTAAGCTTGTGGTTAGGAAAAATAGGAGATATTTCAGGGAGAGGCATGAACAGTCAGGATGGTGATATGTGCATGCATACATTTTTATATATATTTAAAGAGGGGGTGGACTGACTGTTGCTTAAATAAAATCTTTCATCATTCCTAGTACTGAAAAAAAAAAGGTGTGGTAATGGTATGAAAAAGATGAGGACCAGCATGGTTTGAATACCCAGCAGAGCTGCTTGGTGTTGTCTCAGTTACATCACACTGATGCTGAGCTGACTGCTCCATGGCAGTCTTTTATCTTGAGGTTTACTTAAGTAGGCTAAAAGACAACTGCTTGCACTTGGATTTAGAGTAAACCTTATGTTAGTGAGGACTCATCTGCCCAGAAATACCCTTTGAGTTTTACTGGGAGGAGGTTGTTGGGGTTTATTCCATAGGAAGGAAACAACAGATAATTAGACTGTCTATTTTGGTTTGTTTCAAGTCATTAATTGCATCCTTTTCCTTTATGCAGTGATGCTTTCACATACTTAAAAGAAGTTATTGCTGATTTTCTGACACATTTGATTATTGGGCTTTTCTTTGGTCAAAATACAACAAATTGTCTGAACAAAATGGGCAAAGAAAATTCAAGCAGCTGAGACTTTCAGTGCTGCCCAAATTTCAACTCTGTATTAACCATTAACAACACTGATGGTAGAGCAATTGTTGCTGGCAAAGCTAAAAGCAGAATCATAAACTGTATCAACATTCAATGTGTGGCAAAAAGCAAGCATTTTTAGAATCTTTTTCATGTCACAGTTCTGTTGTGGTTTAACCCCAGCCAACAGCTCAGCCCTCTCCAGCCACTCACTCACTCCCCTCCGCTTGGAGGAAGAGAATCAGAAGGGTAAAAGTGAAAGAAATTGTGGGTTGAGATGAAGACAGTTTGATAGATAAAGCAAAAGTGAAGCAAAGCAAAGCAAGAAATTCTTCCACCACTTCCCATTGCAGACAGGTGTTCAACCATCGAGCTTTCCGAGACAGTTCTCTTCATCATTCACTTTGGTTTAGGTACAAGCTTTATACAACTCTTTACAATTGTATAGAACAGTGATCATCAGTTGTCAAGCCTTTATATCAGTTGAATTTCCTAAGAAGATAACTTTAAAAAAATATATTTTTTTGCATAATTTTAAGATTAAAAAATCAGTTAATGTCTATGCACAAAGATTATTGAGCTGCTCTATAGATGATTATTGAATTTCGTAGAATTATAGAATCATAGAATGGTTTGGGTTGGAAGGGACCTCCAAAGGTCATCTAGTCCAACCTCATCGCAGTCATTCCACTAGATCAGGCTGCCCAGAGCCCTGTTCAGCCTGACCTTGAATATCTTCAGGGATGGGGCCTCAACCAACTTCCTGGGCAACCTGTGCCAGTGTTCCACCACCCTGATGGTAAAGAACTTGTTCCTAATATCCAATCCGAATCTGCTCTTCTCTATTTTCAGACCATTGCCCCTTGTCCTGTCACTGCAGCCTTTGTGAACAGTCTCTCTGCAGCCTTCTTGTAGCCCCTTTCAGGTACTGGAAGGTTGCTATTAGGTCTCCTCAGAGGCTTCTCTTCTCCAGGTTGAACAACCCCAGCTCCCTCAGCCTGTCCTCATAACAGAGGTACTCCAGCCCCCCTGATCATCTTCATGGCCCTCCTCTGGACCCTCTCCATCAGGTCCATGTCCTTCTCCTCTTGAGGGCTCCAGAGCTGGACACAGTAGAGGTGAGGTCTTACCAGAGCAAAATGACAGAATCACCTCTCTCTCCATCTGCTGGTCACACTTTTTTTGATGCAGCCATGCAGCCCAGGATGCCTTTGGCCTTGGCCTTCTGGGCTGGAAGTGCCCGTTGCTGGCTGATGTCAAATTACATTTACCAAAGTGAACATCTATCTTGATGTATGTTTTCTTAATTCATATTTTGCCAAGTTTTGTTGTTATAACTTCAAAACCTCTGATGTTGCTCGTTCTTTGACCCCCACGTCTTTTTTTTTCTTTTTTTTTTTTTTTTGGTGAACCTTACATAACATGCATCTAATAGGTATTTGGATTCATTAATGTATTCAATGTAGGACAAAGAGAAATAGAATCAAAGAGTCATAGAATGGCCTAAGCTGGAAGAAGAGAGCTCCTCTAATCCAGCCTCCTTGCCATGGACAGGGATGCTTCTCTACTAGCCCAGGTTACTCAAGGCCCCGTCCAACCTGGCCTTGAACATCTCCAGGGAGGGGACATCCATAACCTCTCTGGACAATCCATTCCAGAATCTTGCCACTCTTGTAGTGAAGAATTTCTTCCTAATACCTGATCTAAACCTGTTCTTCTTCAATTTAAATCCATTTCCCCTTGTCCTGTCTGTGGACACCCTTGTAGAAAGTCCTCCTCCAGCCTTTTTGTAGGTTCCCTTCACGTAATGGAAGGCTTTACTTCATACTGTACTACCTGCTGTTTTAGAGGGCTTTGCATTTTTAGTTATGGTAAAACTTTTGGTTGTGTACTGGTCATGTATTGGTCATGTAGCTGTTAAAGAAAAGCTTATTTCAACACACCTCAAAGCCACAGGGAGTTTTTCAATGTCATCCAAGGGATTTTGTGAGGGGTGCTTTGTGTGCAAGGGATGCTTGTGACTGCAGTGCAGCAGGAGAAGTGGGTTGCATTTCCATTCTAGTCATCTACCAAAATCCAGTCCTTCCTAGCCAAATAACAGAGGTACTTAGCCTTAATCTTCTTCCCTGATGCTGCTGGGAAAGACACACATGTGTTGTTACTGTCATGTTCTGAATCAGGGATCCTTGGGAAGTCTCAGACCTTTAACAGATTTTGGGCAGACCTCACCTTGCCATGAGAGAAGTGATTCAGGTGCTTAATGGACATCAAATGGCACTGGAGATAACTAAGTTATCCAGTGTGACCTACATCTTCCTCTTCATAAGGAATGGCTCTTCCACAGGTCCTATGTTGTATATACCAATCATGTACAAATGATTCCCTGTGACATCTAATGCCATTCTAAGTCACCAGTTCACATGATGCCTCCTCAGGTCCTGCTAGACATCCCATGCTGCTCAGGGCTCCCATCACTGCATCCTACCACCAGCTGTGAGCAAGCTATCAGCTCAGAAGTAGCACTATTTACAAATGCCCAGACTAGAGAGGATTTATATCATGTTGTGATGGTTTAAAACTGTCTTTTTAATTTTTCTTTACAAAGTTCAAGCAAAGAAGGTGAAGGAATGTCACTATTGGGTCTAAGAAAGCAAAATAATGATTGTTCTAAACACTTCCATTGGAGAGAGAGAAATGTTTAAGAACTATTAAAACAAGGAGAGGGGAGTTTGGGCAGTCAGAGTTCTCAGCTTGCTTGCTGGGCTGTCTGGCTGCTGCTTCTGCTTTTCTGGCTGAAGATAACACACTGACCTTGGCAAGCTAAGTCTAACAGCCTCTCTGCTTCTTAACTCTTTGCCTTCTGCCAGGGGAGTCTGGAGGGATTCCTTCTGGTTTGGGGGAGAGGCCCCCCTTGGGGAAAAGCCCCTCAGGGGAAGCAAAGGGAGCTTGGTTGTGCTTTTCTGTTGATCGTACATATTTGTAAATGTTGTGAATAGTGTCTATTTGTACATATTCATTTCATCATAGATTGTAGATTTTGCTTGTAAATACAGCTTGCATTTGCTTCCAGACTGAGCTAGCCTGGTCATTGTCAGTATGGGGGGATTTCAGCTCTCACACTGTTACACATGTCCTCAGTCACGAGTGGAAAAACAAGACCACTGCAATGGTGATTACAGCTGAGCTTTCAAACACCTTTACTTAGGAAATCTGTTTCACTCAATGCTATAATGATTTTTGTCATTTTTCATCAAACATTAAGTAGGGTCTATTCCCCCCCCCCCCCTAGAAAAAGCAAGGCCTTGATAACTGCTCCTGAAAATTGAGTTTATTTCAATACTGTGGTTTTATTGTCTCTAGTCCTAGATTGCCATTACTCTAGCAGAAATTTTCACTTATAACACAGTAACCCATTATAGTTCACTAAGGAAATATCTCTGTTCAATATTATGTCACACTATCACATAGAGGAGCAGAACAGCCCAGGTTTGCACCTAGATTTTACTGTCTTAATAGGGGAAACTTTAGGAGCACAGTACCTTGGGTGCTCACTTCAAGTCATTGTCTTGCTTATAGAAATATACACAGGAGTTTTTGCCAAAGCAATAGGTATAATGCTGTCTGTCTTGGTGGAAGGTAGCCTTGACATTCCTGCCAACATTCATGAAGCACTCACTGGATACTGTTAAACAAAATGCCTGAAGTGCTCCCAAGCTGCTGTTTCTAGAGCAATGCCTGTCAAAAGCACATCCACACTCTTTGCTGATGCTGCATGGCTGATGCAGAGAGGGCAATGCCTGGCCAAGCACCTCTGCCCCTGAAGTGTGCAGACCTGGACAAACATGGACTTTGAAGTCTGCTGTGATGTGGTCATCATGGGAGGGCCAGCACAGGAGCTGGAGGTAGTGAAAGTCAGCTTCTACTTTGCTTTTTGCAAACTTTGTCCATGCAGACATCTTGCTGCCAGCACTCCTTACATCTTTTATGATGTAAATACAGTAGGGAATATAAAATGCAGCTGTATGTGTATGTGCTTAAGGATGGATCCTGCACGTAGTTTCGAAGGTGAATGAAGTTAACGAGTGCAAAGTTTGTCTTTGGGTGACTCATTGGCTGTGGGGAAGTTGTCACTTAAAGCTTTACAGGCTCAGATGCCTTGCAGTGAAAGAAAGTAACAGCAAAACAGACAAAAAGCTCTCCTTAAAATTTCTGTATAGTTCTATAAATTGCCAGAGATGTGGTTGTTTTTTTTTTTTTTTTTTTTGTATTGGTAATGCCTGTGTTCTTTCTCCTTTAATTCTTGAAAATTTGGTTTCCTCACAAAGTTTCCAGAACTTACCATGTGCTATCCCATGCTTCTCCCAAGGTCAGCCTATGTTCTGACTCCATGACTTCACTTCCCACCCACAGAGCACCCATGCCTGGCTTGCTGAGCTGTGCTGTGACCCCCTGCCCCCCCCATCCCTGTTACCCAGTTGGCCATGACCTTCTGCTGACCTCTTGGCCCTGTGTTGCAAAAGCTCTGGGACCCCCAACCAGGTGGGGCAGGAGAAGAGCTGCCCATCTCTGGAGAACAAACTCCAAGGTTGGCCAGGGACGGTGAAACTGGGTCCTGCATCAGTAATGCTTGTAAAAGTGTTTTCCCCAGGGCACACCAGCTGACATGCTGTGTTTGTGTTTTTTCCAGAGATCCCCTTGGTCTTGTACCTCTTTGCCCTGATTTCTGTGACCTGGCTGTGGGGAGGACTGCACATGGCTTACCGGCACCTCTGGATGTTGGTCTTCTTCATCATCTTCAACAGCCTGCAGGTAAGAGCTGGGGCTTTTTCCTTTGGTCCTCTCACCTATGGGGGTCACCTCCACCACAACACAACCTACTGGGCACTTCTGCTTCACCAGCTGAGCAAGATCCAAACAAGCACTGTGGAAGTGTTAATTATGTGTTTATTTCTCAAATTAATATACAGAGTGCCTATTAAAGCAAGGGATGCATGGGTTTGAAGCAACAGCAGCATAATTGCATGGATTTAATTTCATGGCTAATACATTGGGAAAGAAAATTGCTGGCTTCTGTATCTAATGTGTTACTGAGATAATCATACCAGTAAGACTGAACTATCTGCAGCCTTCACAACAGCACTTGAGTATTTCAGTTTTCTGTTTCTTTTAACTCTAATTAAAGAACAAAACCCAACAAAACCAACAAAAAAAACCCCAAAACAACCCCCCCCCCCAAACACACAAAAATTTAGAATTGCATAACACTAATATTGAATCATATAATTTTTTTTTTCCATTATGAGAAATGAGCCTTGAGGCTTAGCTTTTCTCATACAGCATGCATATTGGTAAAGCAAAGATCTTTTCACTGGGAAAAAAAAATCAAGTATAGACTAGGTGCTGGTAATTATTTATGAATAATTCAAATAGTCCTTTGCAGTATTTTACACCTGTGAGTGTTTCCACTGGACTTGGTGCTGCATCACACTGCATTCAGTGCCACACTGCACATTGCAGAGCTGTTTATAAGATAGTTTAGTTGGTCACAGAAGTAGAAAAGCCTCTGATGTCTGAAAACACTGACATTAAGAAGAATTTAAAATATGTATAAATACAGTTCTGTGATGTTGCAAGTTCCTCTGCCATTTTTATAATGCAAATATCTGTAACACCATCTATGATCACTTGATAATCTTAAAAGGTTGCCTCCAAAGAAAACAATTCCATGATACTATTATTTTTCCAATATTAAAAATCTTTGTAGGTCAACAAATAAAAAACTAATTTAAAAGGTGTATTTTCACAACTAATACTTATCTCAGATTTGAATTTAAAAGCTGGGAGCATCCTTAAGCAGAAATGTAATATTTTCAAAATGTAGATCTCAGATACAAATTCGTCCTTTTTTTAATTTAGAAAAATAATTGCTTATTCTCATTGTAATATCCATGGTTATTCAGTCCATATTGTCATTATTCTGTACATATTGGCTTAAAATAATTGTTCAGTCTGAGGAAACCTTGTTGTGGCCTTCCAGTATCTGAAGGGGACCTATAGGAAAGCTGGTGAGGGTCTTTTTAGGGTATCAGGTAGTGATAGGACTAGGGGAAGTGGAGCAAAACTAGAGGTAGGTAGATTCAGATTGGATGTTAGGAAGAAGATCTTCACCATGAGGGTGGTAAGACACTGGAACAGGTTGCCCAGGGAGGTGGTGGAAGCCCCATCCCTGGATAAGGTTTTTAAAGCCAGGCTGGATGAGGCTCTGAGCAACCTGATCTGTTGGAGGGTGTCCCTGCCCATGGCAGGGGGTTTGGAACTGGATGATCTTTGAGGTCCCTTCCAACCCTGATAGTTCTGTGATTCTGTATGATGTTTGATTTGTCTGTAAAATGAGGTGAATAGATTTGCTTAGTGATTGTCTAGAGCATAGACATAAAATGTTTGGGGTTTGGGGTTTGTTTTGCAGTGTATGCTAATGCACTGATACTGATACAAAGCATAAATCTTTGGTGATGTTTGTGGGCATAGATGTAGATATACATATATAAAATTTTATATGTATATATAAATTATATATGTATGTAGAATTTATGTATATGTATATACATGTGTGTGTGTGTATGTGTATATATATAAATAAATTCTATATACATGTAAAAAGAATTATTCCCAGAATCCAGTTTGGGTTTATATTGCATAGAACTGTCTCAGATACAAATTTCTGAAATGAATAATTTATTAAAATTGAGATTTTACAGCAAAGGTGAAACAGGGCCAGAACAATGTAATATGCATGGATATTTGCTTTAAAATAAAACTGCGTTATTGCCAGTGCATTATTTAAAGAAAAGGGATATGAGTGCTTTGTGAGAATTATAATTCTTGACCGGAGTCTTGACCCTTCAGTGTAACTGCAGAAGACACTTTGTACCACTCTGCTTTGTATAACTTGGAATTTCATTTTATCCAAGTAAAGTTCAAAGCCATGGAAATACTGTTGTTTTAATTAATGTTGCCTCTTTCACGACACTAATTCATGAAATAGGATCAAGAAGTAAAACAAGGTATGAAAAGCCAGTTATGGCCCACAGGGTTTCAGTGGGATTTATTGCACTAGTGGTATAATAGCAGGTGATATGGAAAACACAGAGATAAAAGTCAACATGAGCCAGCAATAGCCTCTGGCAGCCCAGAGGGCAACTACGTGCTGGGCTGCATCAAAAGAGTGACCAGCAGGACAAGGAAAGGATTCTGCCCCTTTGCTCTGCTCTTGTGAGACCCCACCTGGAGTACTCCTTCCAGTTTCGGTGCCCCCAGCATAAGAGGAATGTGGGGCTGCTGGATTGGGTCCAGAGGAAGACAAGGAATATGATCAGAGGGCTGGTGAACCTCCTCTATGAGCACCGGCTCAGACAGATGGGGATGTTCAGCCTGGAGAAAAGGGTAGACCTTATAGCAGCCTTACAGTACCTGAAGGGGGCCTACAGGGAAGCCAGGAAGAGATTTGTACAAAGGCTGATAGGGTAAGAAGGGATGGATAAAAGCTTGAGGAGGGCAGATTTAGACTGGAGATTAGGAAGAAATTCTTTACAGTGAAGGTGGTGAGACTCTGGAACAGGTTGCCCCAGGAGCGTGTCCGCTCCCTGGAGGTGTTCAAGGCTGGGTTGAGTAACCTGGTCTAGTGGAAAGCATCCCTGCCCATGGCAGAGGGGTTGGAACTAGGTGATCTTCAAGGTGCCTTCCAACCTAAACCATTCTATGAATCTATGAAAACCATACCTAGAATATTGCTTAACTCATGACTGCTATTGGAGGTGTACCACTGAGTGACTCCAAGATCAGGATTTTGTGTAGAACAAGCTAAAAGTGAGATGATATCAAGAATGTTTGCTTTTCTCAACCTATGTGAAGTTTTTCAGCTGGTTAAATTTAATGCTTTTTATGTAGTTTTGTTGCCATTCGTGCACTCTAAATAATCTTTGGACTTTAAGAATTTTTTTTTTTAAGTCTTTTATTGGCTTCTCTTTGATTATTGTCTGGTCTTTTATTAGCATTGCTTGTCCAATGAAAATTTAAGTGCCAGTTAAGACTTGTATGGGTGATACATAACTTCTGTGTGCTTCTGCTGGAATCTTTTGGGGTATTATAATTTCAGAAATATTTCTACCATAATTTCATGCAACCACAAGAATACACATCACTTTCACTATGAAGAGCTGTAGTCTTCTGTTGTCTGGGTCCTGCAAGAGGTTGTGAATATTGATAGGTGCATTTCTAATCTTTCGTAGGAATGTCCTCAGCTGCATTTCCACCTTCAGTGTTAGACAACTGGGAAGTACAGATTGAGAAACTCTGTTTGAAATCCCTCAGGAGAGCTAGAAAATGTAAAATTAAGAAACTGAATACTATAGTCTTCACCCTCCACTGCCTGACCTGCCTTATGTTTTTATCATCATGGATGAAGCACTGACTTAGTTTCAAGCTCATGGTGATGCCAGACCTCCTGCACTGCCATTCTGCCCACAGTCCTTCATTTAACTTTCTACCAACACAAGCTACTGCTTCACCAGTAGATATTTTCACTTTCATACTGGGATCTAATTGTTGGGCTTCTTACCCTAATAATAGATGGTAATATCTGGAGTGTAACTGTAGGTAACAACAGGCCTGCAGAAGACACTGCAGCACCTCTAACCAAATTACAGTAATACTGATTTTCCACATCAAAGAAGAAAGCTCTCTTTTGCTGTTCCTAGCCTTAGAGAGCCTGTAAAACCTCAAATATAAAATAGATGTTCCTTTATTGAAAGAAGATGAAAAAAAAATTTAAATTGTAATCATCTTTTCCTAGTTAACATGCACCATGCATCATCCATGGACACATTCAATGTCAGGTTGGACAGGACTCTGAGCAACCTCTACTCTAGGTGGTCACTGCAGGGGGTGTGGATTAGATGAACTTTAAAGCCATTCCATGATTCTGCAATACTTTCAATTAAAACTTGCATGTCTGGAGCTCCAACTCAAACAGTGGTGAATAAACACTTTTCGTTTTAGCTATGAGTAGCTCAAGAATTTCACACTTCATGTTTTAAAAACATTCTTTATCCTTTGCTGGAGTTTCATAGAATCATAGAATTGTTAGGGTTGGAAGGGACCTCAAGGATCGTCTAGTTCCAACCCCTCTGACATGGGCAGGGACACCTCACACTAGATCAGAGCCTCATCCAGCCTGGCCTTAAAAACCTCCAGGGATGAGGCTTCCACCACCTCCCTGGGCAACCTGTGCCAGTGTCTCACCACCCTCATGGTGAAGAACTTCTTCCTAACTGAATCCAATCTGAATATACCCACTTCTAGTTTTGCTCTATTCCCCTAGTCCAGACATAAAATGTAATAGAAATGTATCCACTGCCTAGTAGTACTAGATATTGGAAGTTACTTTTAAAAAGTGTGTAATTTTAAAAGGGAAAGATACCTTTTTAATGTTGGGTATCGTGTGAGTAGTAAAAAAATGGAGAAGGTCTTTCACAAACTATGGTTTTTATATTTGTTTGTTTGTTTTAATACCTGATTGTCTTCAGTGCTTTGTAAATCTCTACCATAAAACAAGTTTAAAAAAAAACAAAACAAAACACCACTTCCTGGAACTCCCCCATGTTTTAAATAACCACCCCACATCCATTGTTCTCCTGTTTTAAAGTTGCCATTTATCTAATCAGGAAACAGAAAAACTGACGTGTGAGACTGGTGACCAAGCATGCAGCATGAAAGGAAAAAATGGGGAAGGAGTGAGGTGAAGAGTCTGTAGATTTTCTTAACCTATGCTTTTCATCAAATAGATACACTGCATTGGCTTATTTAGAGAAAATGTCAAGCATGCAGACTGTGTGGAAGAAAATGAGGGGCTTGCTATAAGCTGGTATAGATTGATAAAGCTTTCCCAGACTTCATTGCCATTAATGAAGGGCTGGTCTCAAGGGATGCACGCTCCCCACCCTGCTTGAAAGGTCCTTCTGGCCTTCAGGCTCTGCAGAGCCATATTCATCCATGAAATGGACAGCTGTCTCCAGTGCCCTTTGAAGCCTGAATTTCATCCCAGCTGTTGAGGAACAGGAGAGCAAGAGGGCACTTTGCAGTGGATAACACACTTTCATAATGATTTTGAGAGGAATTAGCTGTCTTTTAGTGCTGGCACCTCATTCTCATGCATTATGTCTTTACCAGCTCTCAAAGTTGATGTTCATTAAAATGAGGCTTTTTTTTTTTTCTGCAACTAAAGGTGGGTTTAGTTTTTATTACTGGACATTTCTGTTACACAGCATGCCTCTTTGAGATGGAAAGCAGTTTAGTGTTCTTTAAGACCTTTTCCCCAACAGCAAGCAGAGCATGAAATAGTTTACAAGAAGCAGAGACCTTCTTCCCTGCTGCTCAGGAGCTACAGATCATATAATGAAGCAGAATGTGACCCATTAAAATGTTCTGGATATCCCAAGGGATTCAGCTCAGGAGACTGGCAGGACAGAGCATATTGTCCACTTTAGTTGTTTAGCCTTATGACATGAATTTCCTACGAAATGCACTTGGTAGGAAAATCATCTGTTAAGGACAAAAATCTTCCAAGCACTTCCTGCAGGAAATGGTTCCCATCAGAGACGAGTTTATAGCAGGAGCTATTCTGGTGCATGGAGAGGAAAGCAACCCTTTCTCTGTAACTTCAGGAGTAAACATGCAAAGTGCCTTGTGGGGTGAAAATAGCTGACTTATTAAATATAAAAGTACATTGAGAAAAGCATGAAAGGAAAAGGGTAAGAAGTGTGTTTGGGATGTCTGATGTTTCAAGTTCCTCACTGGTCTGCTTCTGATTATCCTACAGAGGTAGCATCAGCATTTTTAAAATAAATTCCATGTGATCATGTATAATAAAAATGTATATTTTTTATACTTTATAATTAATATTTCCTGGCAGTGGTATCTTCAAACACCACTATAGCTTATTTACAAAATAACTTCAGTCTGGAGAAGAGAAGGCTCCAAGGTGACCTTCTTGTGGCCTTCCAGTATCTGAAGGGGGCTACAAGAAAGCTGGGGAGGGACTTTTTAGGCTATCAGGTAGTGATAGGACTGGGGGGAATGGAATAAAGCTGGAAGTGGGGAGATTCAGACTGGATGTGAGGAAGAAGTTCTTCCCCATTAAGAGTGGTGAGAGCCTGGAATGGGTTGTGCAGGGAGGTGGTTGAGGCCCCATCCCTGGAGGTGTTTAAGGCCAGCCTGCTGTAGTGTGAGGTGTCCCTGCCCATGGCAGGGGGGTTGGAACTGGATGATCCTTGTGGTCCCTTCCAACCCTGACTGATTCTATGATTCTATGCTTCTATGAAAATGCATTCACAGGTTCAATTATTCAGTTGTGGGTTTTACACTCCATGTATAAAGACAGTTAAATGATTTAAGCACAGATATAACCTTTCCAATACAGTAATTCAAAGTGGACATACAGGTGCTGTGATCTGTGGGTTTCCCACAAATGGGATTCCATGGCAGATTAGCCAAGGACTCACAACTTCCTCCTCTGTCTGGTACCTTCCCAGATGCTGTGGCTATGATTCGAGCAGTCCTTGGCTCAGAGAGGGCTAAGGAGCCTCTCTTGTGCCCACTTGGGCTGTAGCCTCTTCTGGAATTCAGTTCCCTTGGAGCTTTAACCCTTTCTGCCTTGGTCCAGATGCAAGGCCTGTGTGAAGTTGTTGGTCTTCTAGAGCAGGTTCTTCAGCTGCTACTTGGGCAGCATTTGGCTGTAGTCACTATCTGGGTGAGAACAAGGCAAGTTGCCTGACTTTTGACTGGTTTAAATACTGTCCCAGGACAATTAATGCCCTTTGGTATCACGGGACCCTGATAACTGGACAACTACCTGAAGGGAGGTTGTAGCCAGGAGGGGGTTGGTCTCTTCTCCCAGGCTACCAGCACCAGAACAAGAGGACACAGTCTCAAGTTGTACCAGAGGAAGTTTAGACTCGAGGTGAGGAGAAAGTTCTTCATGGGGAGAGTTGTTAGATGTTGGAATGTGCTGCCCAGGGAGGTGGTGGAGTCACCACCCCTGGAGGTGTCCAAGAAGGGACTGGACGTGGCACTTGGTGACATGGTTTAGTAGTCATGAGGTCTTGGGTGATAGGTTGCACTTTGATGATCCTTGAGGTCTTTTCCAACCTTATTGGTTCTGTGATTCGATGGGATGGGGCATATCCAAACATGGCCAGGGACACACAGAGTTCCCAGCTGTGCTACGAAGTTAATTGCATGTGGTATATGTTTATCTGGACTCCAGGAAGTGTCCAGGTTAGCATATTCTCAGGTGCTTAGTACATTGTCTGGGCTAAGGCATGTGTGGGGGTATGACCTTTCAGAACATCATGACAAAGCCCTCATCTCCTCATCTTTTCACTTGCAAAGCTAAAAGGAACATTTACCTCCTTCCTTTACATATGGTTGCCTTCATGGATTTATCTAGTTGGAGAACTATAGCTTGAAGTGTTCTCCAGGGGTCAGTACTGACTCCAGTCTTGTTAAACATCTTCATCGAATGACCTGGTTGAAGGGACAAAACATGCACTAAGCAAGTTTGCTGGTGGCACAAAACTGGGAGGAGTGACTGACACCCCATCAGGCTGTGCTGCCATTCAGTGAGACCTGGACAGTCTGGAGAGCTGTGCAGAGGAAACCTAATGAAGTTCAACAAGGGCAAGTGCAAGGTCCTGCATCTGGGGAGGAATAAGCCTCCTGTCTACCACCTTGTAGACAACAAATTCACATGAGCCAGCAGTGTGCTCTTGTGGCAAAGAAGGCCAAGAGAGACCAAAGATGGTCTCCTGGGGTGCATCAAGAAGAGTGTGGCCAGAAGATTGAGGAAGAGTGTCTTCCCTTTACTCTAACCTAGTGAGCTCACATCTGCAGTACTGTGTCCAGTTCTGGGCTCCCCAGTTTATGAAAACCAGGGAACTACAGCAGTGACCCCAGTGGAGGCTGTGAAGATGCTGAAGAGACTGAAGCATCTCTGTGAGGGGGACAGGCTGAGAGACCTTGGGCTGTGTAGCCTAGAGAAGAACAATCTGAGATGGGATCTGATCCATGCTCAGTGACAGCCTGGGACCAGGCTCTTGTCAGTTGTGCCCAGTGACCGGACAAAGGACAACACAGGCACAGACTGGAACCAGGAGGTTTTCCTACTGGACAGGAGGAGAAACTGCTCTAGAGCCCTGGAGCAGGCTTCCCAGAGAGGTTGCAGAGTCTGTTTCTCTGGAGAGATTCCAAACCTGCCTGGCCATTGTGATCCTGAACAATCTGCTGTGGGTGACTCTGCTTTAGCAGGGAGTTGGACTCGATGTTCTCCAGAGGTCCCTTCCAACCCCCACCGTGCTGGGTTTCAGTGATTCCCTGATTATTCACGAGGTATCGCCTAGGTTCAGGAGTCAAAGTAAGCCTCTGTCTTTCTAAAGGTTAGGATTTCACAAGGTGTTTTGCATGCACTCTACTCATCTCAATGATCACCATGCTTCTCTTGACAACCTGGGGGTGTTTCTGGTTTGCTTAGGTGACGTCATCAGTGGCGTGTTTACCGTACGATGGATCCGAAGTTCAGGGCAAGGGGTAGATCCCTTCCCATTGTTTGCAGAGTGGTTAGGATGAAGCTTCAGACATGTTCTCTTCCCTGCAGCTGACTTCTTAGTCTCTATTTCCAGCAAGCTGTGCTAGACAACTCGATCCTAATCTAATGTAGAAACAAGCATTTGGTGGTGTCTTAATGTATACTCTGATCTGGGTGTGTGGATCAAGCTGAGCACACTCCACAGGAAATGGTGGATATAGTAATAATAATAATAACAATAGTATGCTTCAAAGATATTCCCTCTGGAACATATAAAACTAACGTGTTTGCAGCACTGGTGGCTGTAGTAAAGGAAAGTTCTTTCACTGAACAGGGAAGGAACAAATGGACCTTCTTCATTATAGCTGAATTTGTGTGAAGCTAAAATGCCTTTATTAAAAAGGGGATTCTCCAGATTGTGATGTCTGCTGTCAGTATTATAGGGAGAGTATTTCCCTTTTCCCCTTAGTATTCAGTCAGTCTGGAAAATAATCTAAATATTTGTCTAACTGATGCAAGATTGTGTAATTGATAAGGCCAGACATGGTTCTGCTGAAGAGAACAGAGCTCACTGGTTAAAAAAAACCAACCAAACAAACAAGTGGAAATCAAGTATCATGTCTGGATGGAGTTATAGCTACACATGATAGATTGTATATCTGAGAGGAGGAGGAAGAAATTGATCCAGTGAAGGCAAACTGTAAGGTATTAGACATCTCATAGCTGTGTGTTTTGTTGTACCTTGTCCCATCACACTCTAGCCCCAGCAATAAATTAATTCACTGAGAGTAATTTCAAATCAAAACACTGCTCTTATGAAATCATTAAATTCTACCTATCAACAATACCAAAACTCCATAAAAACTTGGAGGTATCCCATCATTAACCACAGTACTCAAGAAGCTCTTGTGTGGTTGCTTTGGGTGATGCAGATAAGGGTAAAATTGTCTGTCCTGTGTTTGACCACACTGTGATGATTCATGCCCACACAATCACCCACAGTGTGACATGTACAACACAACTTCCCAGGAAACACAGGAAAAGTCTGGATGTTGATTGATTGTTTCCAAACTGGGAAAAATAGTTGGCTTGCCTAATACAACCATTTTTGAAAGGCAGTTTTTTTGTATTGGATTATAGTAGGAGACCATTCAAAGTTTTGGGTACAAATATTTGAAAAGTCCATGGTTATTTTAGCAGAAATATGGATGTACAGAAAATGAGTAAGCAGGTGCAGCCCCCAACCTAAAATTGGCTGGAGCAGGCATGATTCACCACATTTCAGTAATTAAAATATCAGAGGCAAACCAGAAGAGGAGCAAAGGCTAGCTCAAATAACAGAGGAGATAAAAGAAAACTGGTAAATACTGTGGGGGAAAAAATAAACTATTCCAAACCAAACAATACCAAACCATACCATACCATACCATACCATACCATACCATACCATACACCATACCATACCATACACCATACCATACCATACCAAACCAAACCAAACCAAGCTAAACCAAACCAAACGAAACAATACCAAACCAAACCAAACAATACCAAACCAAACCAAACCAAACCATACCATACCAAACCATACCATACCAAACCAAACCAAACCAAACCAAACCAAACCACACTAAACCAAACCAAACCAAACCATACCATACCAAACCATACCATACCATACCATACCATACCATACCATACACCATACCATACCATACACCATACCATACCATACCAAACCAAACCAAACCAAGCTAAACCAAACCAAACCAAACAATACCAAACCAAACCAAACCATACCATACCAAACCATACCATACCAAACCAAACCAAACCACACCAAACCAAACCATACCATACCAAACCAAGCCAAACCAAACCATACCATACCAAACCATACCATACCAAACCAAACCAAACCAAACCAAACCACACTAAACCAAACCAAACCAAACCATACCATACCAAACCATACCATACCATACCATACCATACACCATACCATACCATACACCATACCATACCATACCAAACCAAACCAAACCAAGCTAAACCAAACCAAACCAAACAATACCAAACCAAACCAAACCATACCATACCAAACCATACCATACCAAACCAAACCAAACCACACCAAACCAAACCAAACCATAGCATACCAAACCATACCATACCAAACCAAACCAGACCAAACCAAACCACACTAAACCAAACCAAACCAAACCAAACCATACCATACCATACCATACCATACCATACCATACCATACCATACCATACCATACCATACCAAACCAAACCAAACCAAACGAAACAATACCAAACCATACCATACCATACCATACCATACCATACCATACCAAACCAAACCAAACCAAACCAAACAATACCAAACCATACCATACCATACCATACCAAACCAAACCATACCAAGCCAAACCAAACCAAACTAAACCAAACCAAACCAAACCAAACTAAACCAAACCAAACCAAACCAAATCAAATCACATTATATAGGATCATAGAAAGGTTTGGGTTGTAAGGGACCTTACAAATCATCTAGTTCCAACCCACTTGTCATGGGCAGGGGCATCTTTCACTAGCCCAGGTTGCTCAAGGCTCTGTCCAACCTGGCATCAAACACTTCCAAGGAGGGGACATCCACAACCTCCCTGGGCAACCTATTCCAGTGTTTCACCACCCTTACTGTAAAGAATTTTTTCCTAATCTCCAGTCTAAATCTCCCCTGTTCCAGTTTAAAGCTATTGTCCCTCATCCTATCACTACAAGCCCTTGTAAAAAGTCCCTCTCTTCATGGAATGACAGAGAATAAATGTAGCAAGAGAAATCAAAATGTCACAGTTTCAGAAACAGGAAAAGAAAAAACCAAACAACTTTAAAAAATACAACATATTGAGAAAGCAAGAGGAAAACATCTACACAGTTTTGTAAGTCCATTTTATTAGTGCAGTAAGGAAAATAAACAGAAGTGTTTGGTTTATAAAGCTTATGGCTTGCACTGGCTGCAAATAAAATACATATTTTTTTCCTACAACATACTATTTAACTCCTGGACACAGTCAGGGGACACTGAGAAGGCTACCACTATAACAGGTTCACTTCCTGTTTCTTATGGCATCTTCCCGAAGTGTCTCCTCCTGATGAGTCAGAGGTGGACTAGATGCTCCCATACAGCAGATCTGATGATCAAAGCCATAAAAAAACCAAAGGAAATCAAATTCTAGACAGACATGAGATGCAAGGCAGCCTTGTGGGCTGCAAATGCTGTGTAAAGACTTTGCAGAAAAAAGTGATTCTGTGCTTCAAATAAGCTCAACAAAAACAATGATTCCATCACAGTAGGTGAACTACAAGCAGAAAATCAAGAGTAGCACATAAGCTTATTCCAATAAAAATAGTATAAGCTCTATCAAACACTCTTCTGTCAGCTGAGTGCATAAACCAAGCACAGTTAAAACACAGCTCAGAGAATTGGTGCACTACCCCAAGAGCAAAACAAAATACAGAGAGCAGGCTTCATACCTGTGTGATGAAGTAGGTTCTTAAGGCTGTTTGTGGAAGCTTGGATGCTCTTCTGGACAAGCTATACCTGGAAGGGGAGAAAGTCATAAATTCAGTGCTTGTTTAATATTTGGACAATGAAGAAGTAGGGGGGAAAAAAAGTGGTTGTGAGGGGTTTGGGTTTTTTTGTTGTGTGGTTGTTTGGGGTTTTTTTTTGGGGGGTGGGGTGTGTGTGGCAGTTGTTTTGGGTTTTGTTTTTGTTTTGTTTTAATAAAAACACCCTGAAAGGTTGTTCAGTATTTGCATTTATTTTAAAGAAAGTAAAAAGAAATAATACAAAGCAAATAAAAAGCAGTTGTTCCTTTTTGAGACTTTGCACATTCTGACATCATCAGCTAAACTTCTGGGATTTAATCCTGCTTGGGCCAATGGCACTGATGTGCCTTATACCAATTTGTGCACATTTCTGAGGCCACCTCAGTGACTTGTTTATTCAGATAAGAACAAGACACTGTGGTATCCGTTTTTTTATATCCCTTTATATGTATTATTTCCTTCATAAAGAAAGATTATCTTTGTTCCTAGTTACAGCCCCAAACATAAACTGATATATGAATAATGTAATGACTTAGGAAATGATGGTAAAATATTTCATTTACCTATTCAATTTCTTATGTAATGCACCCAGAACCAGTCTGCAGCTGAAGAGAAAACAAAATTGGACACTGTCAAATAAACAAAAGAGGCATTGTTAGGTTGGAACTAAATACACAGGAGAAATCAATGTCAGAAGAGATTAGCTTCTGGAACCATGCTTATGATGAGAAAGGTACATGGAATAATGTATAATGAGATTGAAAAAAATACAGAGTGAAAGAATTGACTGCAATGAGCTTTGGCTTTGGTTTACTGGATTTTCAACCAATGGTTAGTCAAGAATATTTAGGGTACATTTCAATCAGTTGCCCATTTAAAATAGAAAAATTTTTTTTTTTTTTTTTAATATACATAGTGTCTCTTCAGAGGAGATTCCACAACCTCTCTGGCAGCCTGCTCCAGGGCTCCAGCACCTTCACAGCAAAGAAGTTTCTCCTGCTTTTCAAATGGAACCTCCCTGGTACCAGTTTGTGCCTGTTTCACCTTGTCTTGTCAGTGCTCACCACTGAAAAGAGCTTTCCCCATCCTCTTGCTTCCCAACCCTTAGATTGTCTCATTCTTCTCCAGGTTAAATAGCCCCAGGTCTCTCATCCTTTCCACCTCTCAGAGATGCTCCAGTCCCCTCAGCATCTTTGTGGGCTCTCTCCACTGTTTTCCTGTCTCTCTTGAACGTGGGGAGCCCAGAACTGGACCCAGAACTCCATATGTGACCTCACTAGGTGAGAGTAGAAGGGGAGGAGAAGCTCCCTCCACCTGCTAGCCACACTCTCCTTAATGCACCAGGATCTAGTATGTTCTTTTCTTCCACCACTGTCAATAAGAGCTGAGTATTCTTCTGTGGAGAATGAAACAGCAACCAACTTGCTATGATGTCTGTAGCACATCACCCACCCTTTGATTTTACACTGCTGCCAATCACTTTGTGATGCCATAGATAGCCTTTTTTTTTTCTTTCAATGACTCAGCTAAAAGAAGTACCTCAGTGTAATCACAACCTAGTATCAGTCTGTATTTTGCCTTTTAGTGCAGACTTCTAAATCCTGTTCTGTCATTTTAAGACTTTACTGATGGTCATGGTATTCATAAGTGGAGAGAGTGGCTTCTGTGTCTTTGAAAGTAAGGAGTTTATTTGTACCTGAAAGGAGTTCATCCAAACTTGCTGAAAGACCTGGCCATGTAGTTGTGAGCCTGGTTTTGAGAAGTCATGGTGGCTGAGGGTAAGTGTGATGGCAAGGAAAAAGAGAATGTTAGTCTTAAGTTTTAGGAAGGCTGTGTTTAACTTCAAGAAATTTGTGGGTGACTGAATAGGAGAAGTGGAACTCCTCTTGGAAATTAGGCAAGGCACCTATCAGGCTATACCAAGAGGATTTTGGCCAACAGACTGTGTTATTGTGCCTGTCTACTCAGACCTAGTGAAGCCAACACCTGGAATGCTCCATCCTGTTTTGGAGTCTGTAGTTCATGAGTGTTGTGGTCAAGGGGCGGAATTATTATTACCCTCACAACAATAATAAACGATATGGCAAGTGGGAATTAATAAAAATAGTAACCTTTTATTAATGAAAATTGCCAAAACTCATTGAATAGGATCGTTGTACAGTTGGAATATATATTTACAATGGGAATATGCAGACTTGGGGCAAAATACAGACAATTCAGTGCAAACTAGGAGGCAGTAACTTGGAAAGAGAAAGTCCCCGAGAGCAAATAGTGCTTGATTACAGTGGGGGAAGGCTCAATAAGAACCTTTAAACCCAAAGGGCAATGAATTAATTACTCACAGCTGGTTTTACCCAGATGGGGATGCTGCTGCTGCTGCTGTGTGAGTTTCCCACGTGGTCCCAGGCTGATCTGGCTTCAGCGGACAGCAAGCAGTTAACGACACTTCTCGCTTGGGGCACTTGCTTGGTTCCTGGGTACACTGAGGCACGGCACGAGTCTGGTGGCAAGGGAAGCAGGCTAGGTGGATCCGGCTTCTAGGCTTGTGGCTTATCCAGCTTGCATGTGTATGGCTTGTGGCTTTATCCCAGGCTCCAGACCAGGCGCTCAAGGCAGGCCAGGGCAACTCGAGGCAGCTTCTACGAGATGGGTCCAAGTATGCATGAAAGCAATGTAAGGCTTGAAGCAAGGCTTAAAGCAAGGCAAGGCAAGGCAAGGGTGACTACCAAGGCACTTGTCTATATACATCTTGCCAGAGGTCAATTGGTCCAATGGGGCACTGAAGCTAATGTGTAGCTGCCCAGTGGAAAGTGTTCTGCCAGGCTATAACCATAAAAGGCAGAAGCAAGGACCTTCTGGGTGGGGGAACAGTGGTCAGCTCACCCCACATAAACATCTTGTTTACCAGACAGGCAGGAGTCCTGTCCCCTTTGTTCTTTTTCCCCATGTTGCCCTGGTTTTCTGCAGGAAGGAGGGAAGAGAAAGGGACCTTGTCTAGACATCCTAAGGTCTGTCTGGGTTTGTATTGAGCCATGTCATGGCCCTACCATGACAGTGAGGTGTGTTGAGGGTCCAATGAAAGGCTCTCATGGTGGTCAGAGGCCTGGAGCACATGTCCTGTGAAGAGTGTCTGAAGGAGCAAATATTTGAAAGGTGCATAAAAAGATTGATGATGATGATGATGATGTAGATATAATTTTCTTCCCCTCTACTCTCTTGTTAGTGCCAAGTAACAACAACAAGGACACCTGGCCACAGAACTGTGGCATAGGAGGTTCAGACTGGGTATTAGGAAAAACAATTCACTGGAAGGAAATAAGGAGCTAGAACTGCTTCCCAGAGAGGTTTGGGACCTCCAGTGTTGTAGGGTTTTAAAGTTCAGCTAGACAAAGCTATACTGACCTGATTAATGGACTGACCATCTGAGTGGACTGCATGACCTTCAGAGGTGCCATCTAGTCAGTTTTCCTGTGGTTCTATTATTTGATGTGTGGGAAGTTCTGTTCCCAACCCATTGATTGTGATAGATTAGATAGATAGATAGATGCACAGCTAGATAATTAGATAGATAGATACATAGATAGATGCATGCATAGATAGGTAGGTAGGTAGATAGATAGATGATAGATAGATGGATAGATAGATAGATGGATGCATAGATAGATAGAGATGATAGATAGATAGATAGATAGATAGATAGATAGATAGATAGATAGATAGATAGATAGATAGATAGATAGATAGATAGATGAATACTACCAGCCACATGGCACTGAGGTCCTGATTTTTAAGGAAAGCATCAATTACAACAGAGCCAATGATAAAAAAACAAACAAACAAACAAAAAAAACCCCAAAATCCCAAACCCCACAGTTATGTGGACATTAGGCATCTTAAGGAATGTCTTTGGAGCATTGGATGCAGTTTCCCATGTTTCTGCAGAGTGGACTCCATGCCTTCCTGCTTAGCATCATTACATTGTGAAGGATGACCTGAATGTTTCTGTGAAATAAATGCATATGAAGTTTTAATTGCCTCTAGGAAAAGTACTGTTCCCTTTTCCTCCACCCACACATTTCCTGCACAGGACCCTTCTATGCTGCACAAGCCTGATGTTTCACCAGCATGAGAAGGATGTTCTCTTCACCATAAATACAGAGGAGGCCTTCTTGGGGGGCTCTCAAAACTTATTTTATTATCTTATTTTGCATACAGATTCAGTGGCCTCCAAGCAAGTGCTGCAGAAAGGGTGAATGGTATTACTGCTTTTACCTCTCAAGAGTTTTGTTATTACTCAACATAGGCATGCTATGCAATTTTATCACAAACAATGAAAACCTAAGATTTCATTCTGAAGTAACACTGAAATAACAGGAATACAGTAAAAAAATCAGTCAACTTTTTTTTTCCACCCTGAAGCACTATATGGGACATAAATTCCCTGTTTGTATTTTATTTTATCCTTCACAGTTTAAATAGGTGTCACTGTTGGAAGTTCCAGTTTTTATAATGTCACCCAGCTGATGAGTGTTGAAGGAATATGAGTTAAAGGCCCACCAGACCAGCCTCATTAATGGGATGACTCTTTGAATTGATACAAGAAGAGTTCAGGGAAAACATGTACAGGACTGGGAAAAAGAAAATCCAGTCTTTTAAGCATATGGCCCTTAGAGATTAATGCATGGAGATCTTGAAAACATCCTTGAGACCAGTGCTTGGCAGCTGTTCCTTAGAATACTTTAAAAAAAAAAAAGAGTTTATTAATCTATATGCACATGTAGATGGTTTATATAAACTGCAAATGCTTACTTTCTGGTGAGGACAGAGCTGTTCTCTAAGTATATCTGATAATGATTTTCCTAGCTTAGGAAAAATTGTCCAAACTAGGATAGAGTTAGCCAAAAGGAAACTGTTCAGTGGATTCTTTGTAGAAGTGCTTTCTTCCAAAGGAGTGTTGTGGGCTCTATCAGGTCAAGTTAGGACTAAAGATGAGGCAGCCTGACAAGAGAAACAAAGACTTTCTGAAACAGTGACATGATATGAAAATACAATTTTTCATTTTACTCAAAAGCATTTGGAAGTAAAACAAAGAATCCCTGAAATAAACTTGGGAAATATCAGCAAAACCTTTTGTGCCACAGCGTGGGTTCAGTTATACCTTACACTAAATATGTTTTGATTTTGTCAACCAGAAGCCTGTTAGTTAGACGTGTTATAGTTAAAATCAGAAACTTTAAGACAAAATCTAGCTCAGAGGTAGTAAAGTTAGGCATACTAGTCCAAACTATTATCTGCTAATCCAGACCAGGAAATGCAGCAAATCTTTTCACTCTTGGGAAGGTATTTCATGCAGTGGCACAACAAAACCAGAGGAACAAAAGAAGAGGGAAAAATACCACAAAAATAAAACGTGAACAATACAAGTAAGTAATATTGCATCTCAGTACTAATCTTTACTTGCATTTTTATTATGACCTTGGCAGAAAAAAAAAAAAAAAAGACAAATATAACTTTTGATTACAAAGATTTAGGGGTTATTAGTGATTCAGAGGACTGATAAGTGGATGCTGTTTAGTCTGTGGAATGACTTAACAGGAATTGTGTGAGGTCTGACAACACTAAGTGTAGAATTGTGCATTAATAGTGGAAGAATTTCAGCTTTAAGTTCATAAGTTATATGCAACAGGCTAAAAATTGCAACACTTATCCTAAAGAAATACAGACTGAGATGGGTATATTATCTATCTCAGGCCAAATGCAAATCACTAGTATGCATTAGGCTTGAAAGAGGCAAATGTTCTGCTAATTTTGTACCTAACAGCAATATGAATGCCATTATAGGAGTTACTGGTGACACATTACTTAATATCCTGTGGTCATTTCTGAGTCCATTGGTCCAAGAAATGAATTCTATATATGGTAGGAGTATAAAGAAAGTATTAGTGGTGGCCAGGGATTTGAAAACCTTACTTCAGAAGCTTGGGAGTATTTCACATGTCAGCAATCATCTAGCGTGTGTGTGTGCACTGGCCTGGGTCCAGCAGCTGTATAATCACACCAGCGTCATGCTGCAACACAAAGTAACGTATCCTGTCTCTCAGCAGGCATTTTTCAGAGACTTCAGTCCTTTTAGGGAGTTGGCTCTAACTCAGAACAACTTTTTGAGTTCAAACACCTTGGTTCTGCTCAGAAGTCGAAGTGTTGTGAGGACACAAAGTGGGCATGGAGCGTTGCTTTCAAAATTAAATCCCTTTTGACTACATCTACCAGCACAGTGGTCTCTGCCAGCTGGGATGTGTATGGGCAAGCAGTTAAACATTCACCCTTCTCATAAACATCGAGTGTGGCTGTGATCTCATACCACTGCATTCTTTGAGATTTTCAATGTTTCCTTTTATTACCAAAAGAACCATGAGATTAAGGAGCGCGTTAACTGTGCTGTCATACATTTGTTCCAAAGTCAGTCTGTTCGAAAGTATTTAAGCATAATGTTGCCAGTGTTTTCTTTTCATACTGAATTCTTGTGTTGGAGGTTTGTGTTGGTTTGGGGATTTTTTTGTTGGGTGGTTTTTTCTTTTGTTTGTTTTTGGTTTGGTTGTTTTTGGGTGGGTTGTTTTTTTTTTTTTTGTTCTCCAAAGAGGAACATGTCAACAGTTAAATGTGAGATCTGAATATAACCACTTAGTAGCAACTCTCTCAGGAAGCTTTCTAATGCATGTGAGGACTGAAAATCATTTGTGTCTGGAAAGAGTTGAGCAACTGTGAAGCTGGAGCTAACCACAGCTGGACAAAAATTACTAAATGATGTTGTCTTTATTTTGAGCAAAATGTCAAGTGTTGCTCTTTTGCCTTTGCCTTGACAAAGGTCAATTGGATTTTAAAAAGCACCAAATCAGCTTGTGCTGTCAGCTGATTATTTGTTTAAATCTTCAGATGTGTTGTTTTGCTGCTACAACAGAGTCATGAAAAGTTTTAGTAACTAAGTTGTTTTAGATCTGCAGTGCAAAACTGGGAACCACACTGATATTTACTCCTTCTTCTTTTTATGTCTTCTTGAAGGAAGTTGAGTGGAAGGCTTAGTTTTGGGAGGGGTATCATCTTACTTTCTTTCTGTGTGAGTGTGTGAAAATAAAACATCATCTACCGGAGGCTTCCAAATGTTGTGGTTATGCTTCAGAAAACATGTAACAGGGAAGCAGGCTAAAAATTGCAACACTTGTCCTAAAATACGCTCAGATGCTTGGCATATCCTGTAGATTATTTTGAAAGCTCAGTATTTTTTGTGTCCCACCACTTCTAGTACTAATCTTTTGAAATAGAAAATTGTCATTTATATGGGCAGAGTGGTTCTTTCCTGAGTGGAGTGGAGCCAGCAGCTCTTGCAGGACCTTTTCCTCAATCCTGAGTGCTGAAAGACAGCAGGAAAACTGTGATTCTCACTGTGAAGACTTCTGCTTTCCTGCAAAGCTTTGCTATTTTCACTCTGTCTTTTGTGTAACCACATATTATTAGCTGAACAGGCCAACCAATGTGACAGAAATTTTTAATTCATGAAAGGAATAAGTCAATATCAAGTCCTATCACATAACTTTTATCAGTGAACCAAAAAGAGTTAATCTAAACACTTCTAGGTATCTAAGTTAATTTGGTTTCCAAAGGCTTGCTTTTTTTTTTTTTTTTTTGTGATCAGTAAAATGAGAAATGTAATTCTAGATGATGCTTTACCAGACACATAGAAGGTTCCTGCTTTCTTATGCCTTTTAGTTAGTATTACATGTCAATATTTAGGCTCCTTACACTGTAAGGTTTCATTCAATAGAATTGGCTTTGTTGTGTGAAAAGCAAACAAAATTAAAAACAAACACACTAAAAAACCCACAAATGAACAAAACAACATAAAAAAGTGAAAATAATTAATAATGATCTTAGAAACTGGTTACTTTCAGATTGCTTTGTAATGCTAGAGTGCTTTATCCTTTCCTTATCACAGTTTTTTTTTTTTTTTTTTTTTTCTGAGGAACAGTCACTGGAGTCTTGAGAAGCAGGCTCAGATTAGGACTGCCTTGCCTTAGCTGGGAACCTATATACTTGTTTCTCAGTAAATGCTATTCTTTAGATGGAGAAACTATGATTACATGTCAGTTGTAGTGCTCTAGAGTTCGTGAATGGGTCAGGATTTCATTGTGCTGAATACTGCAAAAACAGAGAACAAAATTATGTCCATGCCCTACAGTGTTTATAAATTCTGGTCTGAGGCAAGGAATGGGCATGCAGGACTCACAGCACAAGCAGACAATTAGACAGCAGGCCAGCATGACAGGCAGACAACAAGCTTTTGCAGCCAGGCACCTAAGAGGAGGTCAACCAGAAGGTGAGCAGGTTGGATATTTAACTGTCCAGAAAAACTGTAAATGTCAGTGCACTGCCCTGTTTGAAGTGCTGTGTGGTGGGAGGATTAGAGGCAGTGACAGTAAGTTGAAATAAGTCTCAAGTACACTGAGCTGAGTCAAGGAGGAACACAGACTGTTTTTGTGCTCTAAAACCACACTTAACACCACACACAAGCAACAAGCAGTGTTTGCAACAAGCAGTGAAGGCTCTCCTCTGCTTCTCCTGGAAAGAATTCAGTCCCTTTTCCCTGCTTCTGATTTCACAGAAACACAGAATGGCGAGGATTGGAAGGGACTTCTGGAGATCATCCAGTCCAACCCTCCTGCTACAGCAGGGACACCCACAGCAGGTTGCCTGTGATCACAATGTCCAGACAGGTTCGGAATCCCTCCAGAGAGGGAAGCTCCATCAACCTATCTGTGCAGCCTGCTCCAGGGCTCCATCACCCTCACAGCAAGCAAAGTTTCTCCTCCTGTTCATGTGGGACCTCCTGGGTTCCATTTTGTGCACGTTGCTTCTTGTCCTAGTACTGGGCACCACCGAAAAAAAGCATAGCCCCATCCTCTTGCCCCCACCCTTTAGCTATTGATAAGCATTGAGAAGAATCACAGAATCAATAAGGTTGGAAAAGACCTCAAGGATCATCAAGTCCAACCTGTCACCCAAGACCTCATGACTACTAAACCATGTCACCAAGTGCCATGTCGAATCCCCTCTTGAACACCTTCAGGAATGGTGACTCCACCACCTCCCTGGGCAGCACATTCCAACAGCTAACAACTCTCTCCATGAAGAACTTTCTCCTCAGATCCCCTCTTGGTCTCCTTTTCCTGCAGAATGGCTGCACAGTGGTGTCAGCCACTCCCAGTGCTGTGTCATCACCAAACTTGCTGAGGTTATGCTCTATCTCTTCTTCCAAGTTCTTGATGAGGATGGTGAACAAGACTGGACCCAGTATTGACCACTGGGGAACCTCATGAGCTGCAGGCCTCCATCTAACCTCTGATACCACATTCCAGATTTAGTCCCAAAGACAAACATCTCTGTCCTTGCACACCCGCTTCTTTGTCCTCTTCTGCATGCATTTGATATAATAATATCTAGTCACCACACACATTGAGAAGAGAAAGTCTGCTAGCACCTAGCACAACATTGCCTTGACTGTCTCAGACCTCTTTATTTTTTTTTCCCCCTAAGAAGTAGGTAATCTCAGATGGAGAAGCAAATAATCTGTATCCACATTTCCACAAGGGCTTTGCAAATGAGTACATGTAGATGTCCTTCATGTAGGCTACAACAGTACAGGATGTGGTGAGGCCATGGACTCATGTGAGATTCTTTGAGCACTTGAAGTTTTCCCCTGAGAATTAGTGTAGAAATAGAAGTAAACAGTATTATAATAGTAAAAAAGTAATTTATCCAAAAATCTAGCCTTGTGTGTTATTATCCCAGTCCCTTGAAAAAACCCCACAGAACTGTCCTACTTTCCTGTAGGACACATGAAATACAACTGAGGAAGTATCTTTACTATACAAAATGTGATGAATAGTTAAAGTAACAAAAATTTTCTGAGAGGCTTTGCCTCTCAGCAAACATATTTTAGAATAACACAGATCTTATCTAGTGTACTTGGACAAACACACAGAAATTTGAGAAAGTAGAAAATAAATGTGAGAAATGTAGTCTTTTCACTAACGTATACATTTTAAGCTCATCTGTTGTAAAGAAATTTCAAGGCACTACGATTAGTAATTTTCCACTTGTGAAAATTATCACAAGAGGAGAGATTGATAGAAAACATGAAGAAGAGAATAAATGATTTTTAAATTACTGTCTGTTTTTCTGTAGTTCACCTGTAAGCAGTTATGTCTGCCCTGCAGCAGCATGAGTTACCAGCCTGCCAATCTTCAGAGTGCCTTTCTGAGAAGGATATTATCATCTCAGTTTTATGGATGGCTGGAATAAAAGCCATGGGAAGATAAATGGCTTGTGTAGGGCCAAGGTACTTGCTTATACAGGAAGCAAATTTAATAGCTTCTATGTTTGAGGTTTGTGCTTAGTTTATTAAACCACATTACTACCAATCTCTTAGTCTCTATTGCCCCAAGTACTTTATTTTTCGAATGGGTTTTGTTCTCTAAGTGGAAGCCAAATTTAGTGCTTCTAGTTCATTAAATCCCTGTAAAAGTGGAGAGTAGGAGCTGTGGGGTGAATGATTTTCAGTGCAATCTACATAAAGACCCTCCTCTTCCTGGAAACATCTCTTTTTGGATTGCCACCCTCCTTTCCATTGTCAAGCAGCACATAAAAATGATTTGTAATAGGTAAAATGCCAAGCATGGGCTGGAAGAAAATAATGCAGTGCTTAACATTGGGTGACTTCTAACTTGTCTGGAAATTTCTCCTTGCACAATCCCAAACAATGCAATATTAAAATAATAATTAAAAAATATCCCACGGTCATAGTTCCAGCTTTCTGCCAATAAAGTGATTTTTGTGTCACTTGTATTGACTGAGCCATCTAGAACATTAAAAGGTTATTCTTACTTTGTTCACATAACAAATGCTCTCTGCAACGTGTCCAGGGAAGGGCCCTGAGAATGTTCAGAGGGCTGGGGCACCTCTCTTGTGAGGACAGGCTGGATTGCTGAGGACAGTGGGGATTGTTCAGTCTGGAGAAGAGGAAGCTCTGAGGAGACAGTCTCAAGTTGTACCAGGGGAGGTATAGGCTGGATATTAGGAGGAAGCTCTTCACAGAGAGAGAGATTGCCCATTGGAATGTGCTGCTCAGGGGGGTGGTGGAGTTGCTGTCCCTAGAGATGTTCAAGAAGGGCCTGGATGAGGCACTTAGTGCCATGGTCTGGTTGATTGGGTAGGGCTGGGTGATAGGTTGGACTGGATGATCTTGGAGGTCTCTTCCAACCTGGGTGATTCTATGACCTCATTGTGGCCTTCCAGTATCTGAAGGAGGCCTACAAGAAAGCTGGGGAGGAACTTTTTAGGGTGTCAGGTAGTGATAGGACTAGGGGGAATGGAACCAAGCTAGAGGAAGGGAGATTCAGATTAGATGTCAGGAAGAAGTTCTTCACCATGAGGGTGGAGACATCCTGGAACAGGTTGCCCAAGGAGGTGGTGGAAGCCTCGTCCCTGGATGATTTTAAGGCCAGGCTGAATGTAGCTCTGGGCAACCTGATCTGTTGGAGGGTGTCCCTGACCATTGCAGGGGGTTTGGAACTGGGTGATCCTTGAGGTCCCTTCCAGCCCTGACAATTCTGTGATTCCATGAACCTCCAAGTTCTGTATACTGCAGGTTTAAAGAAAGTGTTTAAGTAGGTGTGAAATGTCTCAGGCAACTTTTTAATAAAAGCAAAGCAAAGAATCAGTCATCATGTGTGTCGGTGTGAGCTGAAATTCCCCCCCCACCGACAATAACCAGGCTAGCCCAGTCTGGAAGCAAATTAAAAGCTGTATTTACAAGCAGAGTCTAAAATCTACTATGAAATGCAATGAATATGTACAAATATACAAAATTCACAACATTCACAAATATATACAATCAACAGAAAAAGCACAACCAAGCTCCCTTTGCTTCCCCCGCCAAGGGGACCCTCCCAAAGGGGCCTCCCTCTCCCAGGAGCTTCCCCCCCAGACCCCCTGGACAGAGAAGCAGAGTTAGTTAAGCAGAAAGTTGTTAACTTAGCTGCCAAGGCCAGTGTGTTATCTTCAGCCAGAGGAGAAGAAGAAACAGCAGCCAGACAGCCCAGCAACTGCCCCCACTGCCGAACGCAGAATGTGCAGAGTGCCTACTTTGTTTTGGGTAATAGTTCTTAAACATTTCTATCTATCCAATGGAAGTGTTTAGAACAATCAGTATTTTGCTTTCTTACACCCAAGAGTGACTTATTTACATTCTTTCACTTTCTCTGTTCTGAACTTTGCAAGGGAAAATTAGAAAGACAGTTTCAAACCATCACATCATGTCAATTAAAAACTTTGTGTGGAGGATGGAAAAGTCCTGGAGTTTGGAGCTGAGGTATTTTGTAGGATCCTGTCCCATTGAGTTATCACCAGCACTGAAGAGCTAGAGAATCAGAAGTAGATTTCATAGGCCTATACCTTTCCTGCTGTCTTCATTCTTGTCCCTTGCTGACTCCAGAAAGACAGCAGAAGAAAAACAATCCCATAAAAAAGCAAAGTGTAAGGTTAATGAATCCTGTCCTCCTAAATGGTGAAAATAGACTCATTAGCAAACTAAATAAAAAAGATCTCAATTTTAGTGACCGGAGAAGAACATAGAAAAACAGGTTTTTCACTGAGAATGAAACTTTCCCTTTAGTACATTCCATAGATACTAGAAAAGTTGTAAGGATATTGATTTATTTTTCTTCACAGAAAAATGTCAGTGCCTCCTTCAAATGCAAGTGCTGGACTTTTGGGCTTCCCTTTGAAATACATCCACTATAGATACAGAATCATGGGAATACAGACTGGCTTGAGTTGCAAGAGACCTTTAAAGGTCATCTAGTCCAAACCCCCTGCCTGAAGCAGGGGCATCTGCAACTGGAGCAAGTTGCTCAGAGCCCCAAAGAACCAGACCTGGAATGTTTCCAGCAATGGGGCATCTCTCACCTCTCTGGGCAACACAAATAATCCTAAATGAACATAAAGCATGTCCGCTTTGGAGCCAAGAGGAGTGTCACAGTGTAACAGTGTGAGAGCTGAAATCCCCCCACACTGACAATGACCAGGCTAGCTCAGTCTGGAAGCAAATGAAAGCTGTATTTACAAGCAAAATCTACAATCTATGATGAAATGCAATGAATAAGTACAAATAGACACTATTCACCACATTTACAAATATGTACAATCAACAGAAGAGCACAACCAAGCCTCCTCTGCTTCTTCTAAGGAGTCTTCCCCAAGGGGCCTCTTCCTCAACCAGAAGGAATCCCCTTAGACCTCCCTGGCAGAAGGCAAAGAGTTAAGAAGCAGAGAGGCTGTTAGACTTAGCTTGCCAAGGACAGTGTGTTATAATCAGCCAGAAAAGCAGAAGCAGCAACCAGACAGCCCAGCAAGCAAGCTGAGAACTCTGACTGCCCAAACTCCCCAACCATGTTTTAAGTAGTAGTTCTTAAACATTTCTATTTATCCAATGGAAGTGTTTAGAATAATCATTATTTTGCTTTCTTACACCCAATAGTGACTTATTTACAGTCCTTCACCTTCTCTGCTTGAACTTTGTGAACAAAAATTAAAAAAAAAAAAACAGTTTTAAAACCATCACACACAGTGTCAACAGAGATCCAGAACTGGGAGTATGGGGGTGAGGTGAAAAGCTCCCAAGATCAGGCTCAGCGCTGATTATTTTACTACATTTCTGTTGTCTTGGCTTCTGCATATCAGTACTCAGGTGATGATTCCAGGTACCCTCTTTCTTAGTGGCCTTTGGACTGGTCATTCAGTTGTGTCATGTTTTGCTTTGGGTTAAATTTTGTTTTGTATTAAAACTTCATTTTTACAGGTAAGATTAGGGCTTACTAAATAACAGGCTCTTTGGTAAGTGCTTTGTGGAACAAAGTCTGTTAATGTCCAACAGGTTGGACTGTAATTATCACAACAGCCATGCCAGAAATGCTACAATAATCTACAAAATGTAGTAGTCATGTCTATACCATCTGTTAAAGGTCTATCAACCCTTTAGAAACTCTGCATAAAGAGAACCTGAATTAATAGTAATTAATGATTACACCTGCTAGAAGTCCATTTGCCAAGCATAAAAATGCCTTGCATAGGTGACATTCTTGTGTAGGCAAATGCATTACCAGCCATTTAATGTTTTGTGGTTTTTGGTTTTTTTTTTTTTTTGACTAGTAACTTCTCTTCCTGTTATGCTCGTTTATATTATTCCTTTTCTTCTGCTTTCCACAGAGTTTGGTAAGATTGCTACTGCCATACTTTTGTTATTATTATTATTTACTTTCCTGCTAGATTCATTTCAAATTAAGAAACTCTGTTTAACCTCCACTCATTCCATTTCTGCAGTAAAGATAGAACAGAGTAAATGGACGCCCCCTCCCCGGAGGTGTTCAAGGCTAGGTTGGATGGGGCCTTGAGTAACCTGATCTGGTTGAGAGGTGTCCCTGCCCATGGTAAGGAGGTTGGATGAGATCATCTCTAAGGTCTCTTCCAGCCTAGGCTGTTCTATGATTCTATGAAATGCATTTTGTGGCCTTAATTCATATTGGCATGAACTTTACTGAATGTTTATAGTTTTAATGGAGGAAAAAAACTCCCCTATTATCATGTTTGCCATGAATTTTACATCCAGTAATGTAATTTTTCATCTATTTTCCATCTAGTTCTCTATCTAATAATTAATTACTGGCACAAGTTGTCCAGAGGTTTGGTAGATACCCCATCCCTGGAAACATTTGAAGTCAGGTTAGATGGGGCTCTGAGCAACCTGTTCTAGTTGCAGATGTCCCTGATGAGCTTTGAAGGTCCCTTCTAATCCAAACTGTTCTGTGATTCTGTGATTGCACACAAATGCTGTGAGTGCAGTTACAAGTACCTGAGTGCATATGCTTTGAGTGGCTCTGTATCTGAATTCAGAGACAGCTGCATGTGGGGCAGAGTTGTCCAACACCTCAGATGGAAATTCATCTGTATCTTAAAACTTGCCTTACTTGCTGTATTTGTTCAGAGAATAGTTGTGCCTGTGCCTGTATAGTTATGTAGTTCTATAGTTACACATACATAGCTGTAAGCAGTTACAGGTAAGCACAAATTAGTATGTGTTTATGCTGCCTAGCAAATGCTGATTTTGTCTTACACAACACAGAAACCACCTTAACAAAGCCCTCACTGGCTGTAGCTTTGAAATACTCCTGAGGAAAAGCATGAAGTGACAGTGAGGCAGAAGGTAGGTATGTGGAGACAAGAGGCTGTGGTTCTCCTCTGAGAGCACTTGGAGAAACTGGCCTGGCTACTTTTAGGAGTGTCATAATATTACATTACACTGAAGTTTTCTGAGTGAGCCTGCAGCAAGAACCACCATCCTGGTGGTGGTGATGGTGAAGGAGACATTGTGGTCAGCAGAGGAGAAGAAAAGGCAGAAGCATGCTGATGTTACCATTTTGGTAAGGGAGATGGTTTAGCACCAGGCTGGTAGCTAGGTAATAGTTGGACTCAATGATCTTAGAGGTCTTTTCCAACTGAAGTAATTCTATGGTGATTCTATTTCCACTGTCCTCACTGGAATGGGACAGTAAACATCACCCTATGGACTTCTACATTCATTAAAATACATGAGTTATTAAAATCATTAATCCTGTGAAACAGTAGTGCCACACCAGACTATGAGACTTCCATATGAGCCTATATATCTAGGTTTTATAGTCTTCGTGTTTGACCTGCTTAACATAAAACACCTTCTAAATCCACCTGCCTCACAGCTTCCCTATCTCACTTCACAATTTCCTACTATTTCCCTCAGGTGATTGCTTTTACCTCTCATCAGGGTTTATATTACTCACTTATCAGCCCATCACTCCTCCAAGGAGCCAAAATGTTGTTATAGACACCTAAACATGCACAGTCTGGAGGTGGAAGCCTAATTAGGTCACTGTTCCCAGGCTGGTCTGACCTGTAAGTGTCTCCAGGTCAATGGAGCTCACCTCCACGTGCTGGCCTTGCTCCTGAGGCAGAGCCAATGCTTCCTATGATTGTGCAAGGGAGGAAGAAGGATAGAGATCTCTAGACTGGAGGAGGGATAATGGCAGAACTGGAAGCTCCCCTGCTGGGACTAGGGATGGGAGAGGGCTAAGGATAAAGAATTAAAGAGCACTAGGGAACAAAAAGCCAGCGAAGGACTTCTTCCAGTCATGCGCTCTCTTCTTGACCCACCATGCATCTCTGGAGTTGGCAGCTGTCTGTGTTTGCTTTACATTGGACTTTGCCATGCAGCCAAGACAGCTCTGTCAAACGCTTTGGGTGGTTTTCAAACGAGAAAACATGATTCTGTGGAGCCAGCAGTTATTGCCATACAAGGGTGCTGGAGAAGAACAGAGAGTGATCTGCAGCCCTCACACAAAGAGGGAGACCTCAAAAGGGCATGTATCCCATTCTAAGCACTAGGAAAAACTAAGCTAAAATAAACCCCCAAACAACAGTTGACGAGCTTATTGCTTTGAAAAATGTGTGAAAGTCCATTCTTCAACAGCTCCTAGCATTTTT
Organism: Indicator indicator; assembly: GCF_027791375.1. Lineage (NCBI taxonomy): Eukaryota > Metazoa > Chordata > Aves > Piciformes > Indicatoridae > Indicator > Indicator indicator. The sequence goes on along the minus strand of NC_072053.1, from coordinate 1,847,620 downwards.
AGCTCTTAAGAAGTGCCCCACAGATAGTGGGAATGGGTCATGGAGCAGGCCATATCCAATTTTTTTCTGTTTAGTGCTGCAAACATATCTTAGGTCACTGCTGGCATGAATCCATTAGCAAGAATTTCCAAGAGGGAAAGTGAGTTCTTGTTTTCCAAGCAGAAGAACCAACAGCGTGACGTGTTTCATGACTGACACTGTCTGTTCCTGACAATGGGTAGAGCTGAATTCCTCCACGGTTAAGTGGATGTACCCAGGCATGGAAATCAAGTGTTCCAATTGCTTGGTTTGGAAATATATGTGTGTGTGTGTGTGTGTGTATGTGTATATATACAAACACAGGGCTATTTAGTCTGGAGAAGAGAAGACTGAGAGGGGATCTGATCAATGTCTATCAATAGCTGAGGGGTGGGTGTCAAGTAGAGGGGCCCAGGCTCTTTTGGGTGGTTCACAGTGACAGGACAAGGAACAATGGGTTCAAACTTGAACATAGAAGATTTCAGCTCAACATGAGGAGAAACTTCTTTATAGTGAGGCTGACAGAGCACTGGAACAGGCTGCCCAGGGGGGTTGTGGAGTCTCCTTCTCTGGAGACTTTCAAACCCCACCTGGATGCATTCCGGTGCAGACTACACTAAGTGATGCTGCTCTGGCAGGGGGGTTGGATCTGATGATCTCTTGAGGTCCCCTCCAACCTCTGATGTACTGTGAGACTGTGTGATACTGTGATAGATAGGTAGGTAGATAGATAGATAGATAGATAGATAGATAGATAGATAGATAGATATGTATGTCCTTTGTTATTACATTGGTATGCATTGACATAAAGGTAGATTTTTATAATCAGGGAGAAACAGCTGAATACTACATGGCCATTACTTTCCCAAGTGTTTCCCTTGCCTCAGAAGGACAGTGATCTTTAGAACCAGCCAGTGGAATTATAGAATCATAGAATCAGTCAGGGTTGGAAGGGACCACAAGGATCATCCAGTTCCAACCCCCCTGCCATGGACAGGGACACCTCACACTAGATCAGGCTGGCCAGAGCCTCATCCAGCCTGGCCTTAAATACCTCCAAGGATGGGACCTCAACCACCTCCCTGGACAACCCATTCTAGGCTCTCACCACTCTCTTGGTGAAGAACTTCTTCCTCCATGTTTATTTCATTCCTTTTCTGTAAAATTCCCATTTTCTTTTTCTTTTCTCCCCCAATAGCTTAGTAGTGGTATTTCTATCTGAGTCTATTTAGAAAGCCCCTATATATATCTTTTGTGCCATTGTTTGGGGTTTTTTTTCCATGAAATAACTGAAAGTTGTAACCCACAAATGTAAGTTCTAGAAATCTTTAGAGCTACCATTGCTAAAAAAAAAAAAAGAAAAAAAGGACTCAAACCAAAAGTTTCTAAAGTAAGGCTGGCATCATATCCATATTTTATGTGAGTTTGTTTTTAATTTTACTTTGAGTAGCACTCTGTTTACAGAGATTTCATTAACTCTTGAGGTACTTCCTATTCATCCAGAGCTTTCTCTCCTTGAGTAGAATTGGGGGCAGGGTTAGCAGGGGGCGAGGTGGGGGGGCAGGAAAATCAGTTTCATCGTCTGAAGCCAGGAAGTGAATGATTCCAATGACAGAGCCAAAAATATTATTATTATACTTCCACCTACTCTTGTTCACCTACTTGTCAGATATGGGAGGACGTCTAGTCCTTGTCCTCATTTTTGCCCACGTTTCCCTTTTTTTGAGGAGCATCCCTAACCAAAACAGTGCTGACTTCCTGCTTTATAAATAAGACTTGCCTTCTGCTGCCTCTGAAGCTGTGAAAAGGCAGTCAATATATACAGTAATTTTCATTAAAGTCAATGGCAGTAGGGTGGTAAACTGCTGACAGCTTCCTATGAATATCATTTCATAGCAAAGCCTGATAAAGAAGACCTCTGCTTCTGAGACAACACATATCTCTTGTGAAAACAACCACTTCTTAGTAGTAACTTCTACATCTGCTATTCTGGACATTAGAAAATCATTGTAAGGTGCTTTCTGGGGTCAGCAAGGTTGAAGATGGTGAGACTTTATTCGGTTCCTCACAGCACTGTGAGGCTGCAGCACCCCAAAAAGGTTTTTGCAGGAGTCAGAGAACCCTGGAGTATAAAACCACTTTATTCCCATTAGTCTTGCCCTAGTACACCCAAGCACCAGATATGGAAAAATAATTATATCAGTCATCCACAACCCTTGGGTTCCCTCCAAGACAGAGGTTTTTTGATGGTTTCTTGCATTTCTGCTTTTTGAAATTGCACCACGTAGTTACAGTTTATAGTTATAGTTACGGCACTGCAGCAAAATGCTGCTAAATAAATGATCTGTCAAATTTCTCAGTCTGATGTCACAGAATAACAAGAAATAAGAGGTAACAGTAGGCATAAGAGAGATTGTGACATTGGAAGTATCAATTAAAGGGAATAAATGTTACAGCAGTAGCTCCTAGCCTTTACTTAACTCTTCGTTTTGAGGTGTTCTGCAACAGCAAGTAAAAGTTCATCAATAAACACAACATTTGCTTCTCTTTTTTGACTTTTCCTGTCTGTCAGTGCTTTCAGTTCCCTATTTCTGTTTACTTGGCCTATTTGTCATTGACATATGTAAGTAGAAATTACTGCTTTAACAAAAATAAGAATAATGTATTAATGCTGCAGGAACGGCACTTTCTTTGATTTTTTTATATGGGCAAGATTGACAATATTATCAGTAGAGGTTTAGATTGGACATGAGGAACAATTTCTTCCTCAAAAGGAAGCCCAAAAGGGCTGTGAAGCCTTGGAACAGGCTGCCCAGGGCAGTGGTGGAGTCTACATCCCTGAAGGATTTCAGAGCGATGTAGATGTGGTGCTACAGTGTGGCATAGGGCACGTTCTTCACACCCAACACTACAGGACATGGTTTAGTGGTGATATGGCAGTGCTGGGTTAATGGTTGGCCTTGAAGATCTTAAAGGTCTCTTCCATGCAAAATGATTCTATGATTCTATGCATTCAGTGATGCTAGTTTGTATGGTCCTGAAACGTTTCTTCAGGTGCTAGCTTCCCTCTTGTGTATTACTTTCCTGTGCTAGCTTTCAGCTTGCTTTCAGACAGAGCTAGAGACTAACACTATCAACCAGGGAATGTCTTGACCCAGGAGGTGACAAAGGCTTTTTCATCCACCATTTCTTGTTTGTTTGAGAGAGAAATGAAAGCAGTAGTAGGTTTAGATTGTAAGGTGTGAGCTGAAATGTAAGGTTACATTCCAGATGTTTACTTTGGAAAGCAAGTGTCAGAGTAAACGTTTGCAAAATACTGTAGAGCACATGTCCAAAATCATGACCTCTGCTATTTCTAGCTCTTTACAGTTAATGCAATAGGAAAATACATGAGGAGTAACCTTATAGTTTTTAGTCTTCCTGGGTTTGTTTATTTTTTTTCTCTATAAAGTTCATCAGTGGATGAGTTGTCAGTTTTTCACTACTCTGTGATCTGGCTGCTTTCTGCTGCCAGAATAGTCCTCCACATAGGAAAAAGTACAAGAAGAACCTAATGTAAAAAAGACCTCAAGGCCCAGAATGTCGTAGTCTCCTGAGGTGCATTAAGAAGAGTGTAGCTGGTAGGTTGAGGGAGATTCTTCTTCCCCCCCCTACTCTGCCTAAAGGACCTCAAGACCAAGAAAGTCATAGGTCTCTTGGGGTGCATTAAGAAGAGTATAGCTGGCAGACCAAGGGAGATTCTCCTTCCCCTCTACTCTGCTCTAGGGAGGCCATATTTGGAGTACTGGGTCCAGTTCTGGGCTCCCAAATCAAGAAAGACAGAGAACTACTGGAGCAAGTCCAACACAGATGCTGAGAGGACAGGAGAATCTCTGTGAGGCAGAAAGGCTGAGAGACATGGGGCTGCTTAGCCTGCAGAAGAGCAGACTGACACAGGATTTTCTTACTGCTCAGCAGGAGTTAAAGGGTGGGCATGTAGATGATGAGGCTGAGCTCTTTTCAGTGGTGTCCAGTGACAGGACAAAGGGCAGCAGGCACAAACTGGAACCCAGGAGGTTCCATCTGAACAGGAGGAGAAACTTTGCTGTGAGGGTGCTGGAGCCCTAGAGCAGGCTGCCCAGAGAGGTTGAAGAGTCTCCGTCTCATGAGATAGACAAGAGAAGTCTGCTCTTGGCTGTGCTCAACCTCCTGCAGCCTGGTTGGTGTGATGTGCTGAATCTCACAGAGCTCTGTAACAAGGGAATGCAGCCAGAAATGTAACTGCAGGGTCCTTCTACATGCTGACTCTCCCATGTTTGCCCTCCACAGATCACACCTATCCCACTGCTTGTACCTTTGTTCTTTGGCTGAGTGTTTGTGTCTTCCTCAGCTAAGCTGAAACACGAAAATAGGGCTTTAAAAATCCCTATTTCTGGGACGACTACATCAGAAGGAAGTAACAGACTCTTATTCTAGCCTGAGCTGCACATCTGGCAAGTTTGGCTAAGTATCTGTATTTTCAGTGCATTTTCAAGCTGAACATCTCACTTGAAATTTTAATCTTAAAACAGAAAAAACCCAACCCAAACCAAAAAAACCCAAAACGTATAAACAAACAAAACGACCAAAAAAACCCCCAAGTCCCCATACAAAACAATTAAAACAAAAACAAACAAAACCAAACCAAAACCAAACAACCCCAAAACGTTTTCCAGCACTTGGAGCGCTGAAATTGGAGGTAGAAGTAGCTGTTGTGTGGGAGTAGCTGCAAGTGTGCTATACAAAATATTCATAAATCTGCTTTTTATAGATTTGCCAAAGTTTGGGAACCTTTCAGGTAAGCCCGAGCCAAGTTTAGACTACATCTGAGCTGAGTGTTGTTTGCCAGAAAGGAATTTATGGCATTGGGTGGAAACTGCAAGATTCAGCATGGTCTTGGCATAGCTGGTGCTGCATAAAGAGAAACTTGGCAGTTCAGACTAAGGTTCAGGTGTTACATTAATATTAGGAAAATGTATTTGTAAATAAGCACAGTCTTTTTATTATTAGAGAATATATTCATCATCTGTTTGTCTGTGGAATTATAAATAAATAAATAAAGGCACTTGGAATAACCATCTCTTAGTGAAAACCTGTAAATGTATTCTTAATTTAATGATAGATATATGAATTATTGTATTTTCTTCATTCCTTTTTTTTTAAATGCTGGTTTCTGTGCATGTGTGTGTATGTGGTGGCCACTGAATGGTTCAAAAAGTGCTCTCACAATGTTGCCTACCAAGATCCTATGAGTTTTGGAGTCCTTAATGACATTTTTTGTTGTCTTCTTCTGCTGTGGACTTTTTTAGGCCTTCCAACTGACGCAAATCTTTTTCTGCAGAGCAAAATGGAGAGTAAATACCTCAGGAACCACAGCGTGGATAAGCAGTAAATGTTCCCAGTAGAAACTGTGATAAGAGAAATTGTGTGATTGATAAGGATTATTATAATGGCTTCATCAAAACTGGTGTGTAACAGCAAGCAAATAGTCAGAGCCTTGATGATTCACAGCAGACCCAAGGTCGAGTTACGAAGTGTAATCACCAGTTGGCAGGGTTGCACTGCTGAGGGCATGGGCTTTACAACAGCCACTTAGAATGCCAAGGAAAAGAGTTTTACAGAAGGATCTGATTTACATCTCAAAGGTTAATATTTCTGGAGAGCTGTGAGTGGGAGATGTTAAGCGATGGCTTGGGATACAGTATCATGTGACTAAGATGACACTTCTGTCATGATGACACCAATAAAAGATCTCCAAGCTGTTCTCAGAGAAATGCATGGTTGAAGAACACAGGGGAAAGCAAAATGTACATGAAAGCCTGCACAAAAATGCTGTGCCTGCAATTTATCTAATTACCTCTGAAACACAAGGAAGCCTGAAGAAGGAAATAGAAATTTCTATCTGCTTTATGTGTGTCACTTGATTAACACTATTAATGCAGTTTTGCATATGAATATTCAGTTCCATGGCTAATTTCCTTCCCAAAATTAGCAGGAAAGAGAATAATATCAAATATATATCATGCATTGTACAATGGGACTGATTATAATTTCCTGAATATGATCCCTTTAACATTGTGAGTCATTTATTTTTGCTGTGTAGATACTGCCTTCTTGAACATGGGGGAACATGCAAATTATCTGGGTTAATCAGGACTGTAATGCCCCCCAAAGCAGTAGGCACTTGTTACATAAATCAGTATTAATCCACAGCAGGCTTTGGCTGGCCAGTGATGGAAACCTACGTGAGAAAAGTCCAGTAAAATGGTGAAGTTCCCCAGGGAAGTTCACAAGAAGTCAGACAAAGCATTAAGGTGCACAAACATCTGCCAAGATGTGGTCACCATGAGCAGCCCTTGACAGCTGGGCAGGAAGGATAGCCTGACCATTAAACTGACAAGAAAAGGAGTTTCTAGGACTGGCTGCCAAGAGCAAATTAGCGTAGTCCAGACAGAGAATAAGATCACATCTCACCCTGATAAGATTAAAACAACTAAAGTGAAACTAAACAAAGCATAAACCAGCATGCAGAAACTCTTCCACAGTGACTACAGACAGCTAGTCTCGAAAGCTAATCTGAGCAGAGACAACTCTTCTCTTGGCAGAGGCACCTGTTTGTGTGACTAATTGTTGGGTTTTTTTGCCACCTGGCACCAATAAATGTGTAACTTTGAAAGGAATAATGGTGTCGCAGCCGTGGTGATCCAGGAGTGATCCAGAATGATCCCGTTCCTCTCGCGAGAGAGATCTCTTTGTGGTCTCACAGATCTTTCTTCAGAAGCCTTGATGTCATTTGAAATATTCTCTTGTGAGAACACAACTTTTAGTGATGTAGTCACACAACTAGTGACTATAGTCAGATGATGATAGTTAGTAACTATTTTTTTCCCCAGACTCAAGGGGTGCCCTTGTAGAGTGTACTGAATGTTTGTCAGTGCTGATACCTGCCCTGAAATAGGTTGAGGAACCATTCAAGTGGAGTGTCCAAATTACTTTTCTTTGCCAGAAGTCCTGCAAAGGTACTTTAGTTTTACAAACAGAAATATCTCTAAAACAGATTGCATGATCTGAATCCACTTCTCCCTGGAAAAAAAAATAGGTTTTGCAGTTTCAGGGTAGGGTATCTCAGGCATGGGAGGAAATACTTGTGTGAGAAGTATGATATATATATGGTAGTTTTTCTAGGCACAGCCTGAAACTAACACAATATATTAGTGTTTTAAAAGGAAAAAATAACTATTTAATGCCTTAATGTGCATGTGTTTATTAGAGCAGTAAAGTCCTTTATTGTACAAGACCAATTTAAAACTGTAGAGTACAGTAGGCACCTTGATTTTTCTCTCTATGGTTAAAAAGGAGATGATGAAGAGGTTTGTTGGTGGTCTGCAGTCTGTTGTATGCTTTCTCATTACTATTAGCTGAGTTATCTCAATTTCCAAATTTAGACGTGGCATAGTGTCAGCACAGTGAGCTGGAACATACAGATTTAGAAGATAAAGAGACAGAAAGACTACAAGTGTCAAGTGTGCAGTGGAGGCTTTCTGTGGATCACTCCTCCAGGTTTGCCTGTGACCTTATGAAGTGTGAAATGTGTTCTGTCCTTTTATTGACAGCCCTGGCAGTCTGTCCTTGATTTACTAGCTTCCTGCAGCTGTCACTGCACAGAATAAATGCATCAAGCTGTTGTATATGAGAATCCCCCTCACACCCATGCATTCACAAAACCCTCCCATAAATGATAAAGCGTACCAGGAAAACCTTCTCGAACAGAGAACTTTCCACAGTCCCTTTGGGTAACATGTTCCAGAGCTTAATCGCCCTCACATTAAATGTGTTTTCTTTATATCAAGTTGGAATTTCTCCTGCGTCAGATCAGGAAAAGTATCTTTCACTCTCCTGCCATACCCCTCTTATGCACTCACTAACCACCTCTTGTCTGTTGGGGAGCCACTTCCCCTCTGAGTCTTTGTGTTGAAACCACAGTTCCCTCAGCCTGTCTTCAAATGGCATGTGCTTGAGCCCTTGATATCTTGGTGACCCTCCACTGGACTTGCTCAAGTTCTTATCCATCCATTTACAGAATCACAGAAACATTCAGGTTGGAAAAGACCCTCAGGATCATCAAGTCCAACCAATAACCCTACTGTACTAGGTTCACCTCTAAACCACACCTACAAGCACCACATCCAAGCAACCTTTAAACACATCCAGGTTTGGTGACTCAACCACCTCCCTGGGCAGCACATTCCAGTGTCTGACCACTCTTTCCATGAACAAATGTTTCCTAATATCCAGTCTAAACCTACCCAATCACAGCTAGAGGCTGTTCTCTCTTGTTCTATCACTAATTACCTGGAGAAGAGGCCAGCACCAGCCTCTCCACAATGTCCTTTCAGGTGGTTTTAGAGACCAATGAGGTCTCCCCTCAGCCTTCTCTTTTCCAAACTAACCATCCCCAGCTCCTTTAGTTGCTCCTCATAAAATTTATTCTCCAGGCCCTTCACAGCTTCCTTGCCCTCCTCTGCACTGGCTCCAGCACCTCCACATCTCTCCTGTATTGAGGTGCCCAAAACTGGACCCAATACTCAAGGTGTGGCCTCACCAGAGCTGAGTACCAGGGGACAATCACCTCCCTACTCCTGCTGGGCACAGCATTTCTGATCCAAGCCAGGATGCCATTGGCTTTCTTGGCCACCTGGGCACACTGCTGGCTCATATTCAGTTGCTTGTCAATTAGAACCCCCAGGTCCCTTTCTGCCAGACAGCTTTCCAGCCACACTGCCCCAAGCCTGTAGCATTGCTTGGGGTTGTTGAGACCCAAGTGCAGGACCTGGCATTTGGCCTTGTTGGAGCTCATCCTGTTAATGTTGGCCATGGTTCCAATCTATCCAAGTCCCTCTATAGAGCCTCCCTGCCCTTGTGCAGAACAACACTCCCACCTAACTTGGTGTCAATCTGCAAACTTACTGATAAACTGCTCTGTGTCTTCATCAAGGTCATCAATAAAGATGACCCCACCTGGAGTACTGCATCCAGTTCTGGAGCCCCTATTACAAGAGGGATATGGATGTGCTGGAAGGTGTCCAGAGAAGGGCCACCAGGATGAGCAGAGGGCTGGAGCTCCTCTCCTATAAGGATAGACTGAAGGAGTTGGGGCTGTTCAGTCTGGAAAAGAGAAGGCTCTGAGGTGACCTTCCAGTATCTGAAGGGGGCTCCAAGAAAGCTGGGGAGGGACTTTTTAGGCTATCAGGTAGTGACAGGACTGGGGGAAATGGAATAAAGCTGGAAGTGAGGAGATTCAGGCTGGACATGAGGAAGAAGTTCTTCCCCATGAGAGTGGTGAGAGCCTGGAATGGGTTGTGCAGGGAGGTGGTTGAGGCCCCATCCCTGGAGGTGTTTGCAGCCAGGCTGGATGAGGCTCTGGCCAGCCTGCTGTAGTGTGAGGTGTCCCTGGCCGTGGCAGGGGGGTTGGAACTGGATGATCCTTGTGGTCCCTTCCAACCCTGACTATTCTATGACTCTATGATTCATCAGCATATATATCATTCACACAGCCAGCAGCCTTTACTGACAGTATCCTGCAAACATTTTTCACAGAACTGCAGAATCAGCCGGGTTGGATGAGACCTCCAAGATTATGAAGTCCAACCAGTCACCCAACCCTTACTAGTCAACTAAACCATGGCACTAAGTGCTGCATCCAGGCTTCTCTTAAACACCTTTCTTTCAGGCAACCACTGCATCTAAGAACAGTAAGTGTCTGTCTTGCTCTCACCTTCAGGACAGCCTAGTTTTCTGCCTGGAGTAGTTCTCACCTTCCTCACAGGAGATGCATCATTAACACTTTTACCTTTTACTGTGATGTTGTATTAATGCTACAAGCACAGCACAACCATAAATGACATGGGGTTGGATGTTTTGTATGTAGTCCTGTCGGCCCAATGCACAGAAGTTATGTAATATTGCAGACAAATCCTCCAGAGTCCTAGTTCTGCAGCTTAGTTGTTCAGCCTGCTTCCACAGAGCCCAGCTCAAACTCTCAGTTTGGCAATCAGCCATTTTACTCTAAGACTTTGTGCAGCTGACAAGACTGAGGGATGGGATGCCATCCAGAAATACCTAGACAGGCTGGAGAGGTGGGCTCAGGTGAACTTAATGAAGTTCAACAAGGCCAAGTGCAAGGTCCTGCACTGGGTTGGGGCAATCTTCTTTATCATCCAGGCTGGGGGATGATGAGATTGACAGCAGCCCTGCAGAGAAGGACTTGGGGGTATTGGTGGGTAAGAAGCTGGACATGAGCCAGCAATGAGCACTGGTAGCCCAGGCAGCCAATCACATCCTGAGCTGAATCAAAAACCACGGCCAGCAGATCAAGATTCTGCCACTTTGATCTAAGCAGGCTGATTTAGTTAAAGATGTCACTGCTCACTGCAGAGGGGTTGGACAAGGTGACATTTGAGGGTCCCTTCCAACCTGATTCATTCTGTGATTCTTTTGTCCTCCTTGTACATGCTTGTGGGATGGGGGGAATGGCTTTGAATTTGTGTGCAACAGCAGAGGGCATTGGCACTAGGCTGATTTGGGAGTTCTGGGTTTAGGTTGGATGTTTATAACGAAATACTAAGAATACAAAACGTTTACCACATTTTTAAGAGAGATGTCATTGCCTGTGTTGCTACTACCCATATAGACCTATCTTCTTTCAATCCCTTTGGAGTCTCTAGGTTTCTTCTCTGAGCATTCTGCAGGTCTGGCAGACCTATCAACAGAACTTGACTATTGTCTGCATTTCATACTTGGTCCAACTGGCAAGGACAATGTTTATGAGTCCCTGAAGAAGTAAAGTGGTGCCAACTTGGCCAAAGTTGTTTACATGATAAACACAGTGAAACCTATTACAATGGCCACAGCCTCATTTTCACAGTCCTTTAAGACTATTTTTCACAGTATTAAATGTTGTGAAAAAGAATATAATGTGTGCCAAAAGTGTGATGAGGCACAATTCAAGTCTCAGACTAGTGCTTTGGAAAAAGCCCAGTGAGACTGTGAAAGCTGTGTTTGCCTGGCACAACCTAAGTGCTCTTTCAGAGAAAACAGCCTGGTACAGCTGCTGATGCTGAAACAAGCATGGATCAGTAAGACTTGATGCATGGCATCTTCGTGTGTACAAATGTTGGAACTCTATGTTGTCTGAGCAGGGCATTGTTTTGGTTTCTTTCCCCAAAATTCAGTTGCAGTGGTTTCCAAGAGAGACACAGGGTAATGAGAGTAAGACCACAAAGCCCCTTTGATACTTCAAACAAAACCACAGAGATGACACACAGGAACTGACTTCTACAGAGTGTATCTTCTTGAGACTCTAGATTTGAGTAGGAATCTGGGTCAGAGAAGGTTCAATCCTTTTTTTCCAGCTAAGGAAAAAATCTTGCACAGTTCCTGCCTAAGTTTATAATGTACTGAGGAGTGAGGGGGGGCTTGCTAGGTGTTAGCTTGTTTGTAAGGCATGGCCATATTATTTTACAAGAGTGGGAGAAGTAAAACAATGGAACAACAATGGAACAACAATGGAACAACAATGTGCTCTGGTGGCCAAGAGAGCTAATGGGATCCTGGGGTGCATCAAGAAAGCTGTGTCCAGCAGGGCTAGGAAACGTCTTCTCCCTCTCTACTCTGCCCCGTTGAGACCAGACCTGCAATCCTGTGTCCAGTTTGGGGCTCCCCAGTTCAAGAGAGACAGAGACCTGCTGGAGAGAATCCAACAGAGAGCCATGAGGATGATTTGGGGACTTGAGCATCTCCCCTGTGAAGAGAGACTGAGAGCCCTGGGGCTGTTTAGTCTGGAGAAGAGAAGAGTGAGAGGGATCTGATCAATGTCTATCAATAGCTGAGGGGTGGGTGTCAAGGGGAGGGGGCCAGGCTCTTTTGGGTGGTTCACAGTGATAAGCCAAGGAACAATGGGTTCAAACTTGAACACAGAAGATTTCACCTCAACGTGAGGAGAAACTTCTTTACAGTGAAGGTGACAGAGCACTGGAACAGGCTGCCCAGGGGGTTGTGGAGTCTCCTTCTCTGGAGACTTTCAAACCCCACCTGGATGCATTCCTGTGCAGACTACCCTAAGTGATCCTGCTCTGGCAGGGAGGTTGGACCTGATGATCTCTTGAGGTCCCTTCCAGTCTCTGATATACTGTGAGACTGTGATACTGTAATACTTGTATGTGTTAGTTCTGTCCTTAGACAGGCGAATAACTTCCCCAAGTCCATATGCTCCTTGTGGAAGGATCCAGTGGAGCTGTCTCATCACCTGTCTGCATCAGTGCCTTGGAGATCTATGAATTGAACATACTGAGGTTCCTGCTCAGCCTCCAGACAAGGAGGGCTGCAGCAAGCCTGCCACATGGAGCCATGCATCTCAGGGACACTGGCTCCTGCTGCCCAGGAGAAGGGTCTGTGTCTCTGAATAAAGTGATGGCAGCAGGGAAGTGTGGCAGCAAGGACGCTGTGGGTATCAAAATGCCTGTCTGTGGTTCTGGTGGAGCAATACTTCGTCATAAAGAGCAGTTTCCAAAACAGAGAGTTAAATCAGGATTGCAGGCTGAGAGGAGGAGACAACTGTGATACTTTATGTCATGTTTGCTTGGTTTAGAAGGCTGAGTGTCCTCACTTGGGGCTGCACAGGAGAGTGACATATCATGGGCCTTGCGACCCAAAACCTTGTGTCATTGTGCTTCCTAAGATGGGCCTGAGCAGCATTTTCAGCTATTGGATTTTCTTGAAAAGTACAAAATCACTTGAAACATGTATGTCCTGGGTCCTCAGAGACTCAAGTGCCAGAGGCTGGTCTGAATTCACTGTTGTCACTGTTATCTCTTCTTCTTGGGCTTTTAATGCTTCTCAGATCCATTAAACAAATGAAAAGGAATCCATTTGCTGGTCCCATTATGCTTGACCTACATCAGAGTCCTTGGATTTGTTTATAGAATGAAAGGACTTTTTGGTTCATTTTTAGTGTCTCTTAAGTGCAACATGTGTTTGCATCAGTTTTTTGGAATATATTTGCTTGCATGTATTAGAAAGAAATTTCCTTTCAGCTGCTCTGGATCCTCCTAACAAAAAACAATAATCTGAATAAGTAGAAAAAAGTTTACTCAGACTTCTTGTTTTGGTTTGGGTTTTGGTTTGCCCTTTTTTTTTTCCCTTTTGAGTGTTTTGTTGTTGTTGTTGGATTTGTTTGTTAGTTGTGTGTTTGTTTGTTGTTGGTTTTTTTTAATACCACTTTTGTTTGCTGGTTTGCTGCTAAAGTAAATGTACCCAGGGAGTACAGTGGCTGTATGAGATCTAGAGAGGTTCTTCTCCCTCTCTATTCTGCCCTGGTGAGACCAAACCTGCAATCCTGTGTCCAGTTTGGGCTCCCCAGTTCAAGAGAGACAGAGACCTGCTGGAGAGAATCCAAGGAAGAGCCACGAGGGTGATTAGGGGACTTGAGCATCTCCCCTGTGAAGAGAGACTGAGAGCCCTGGGGCTGTTTAGTCTGGAGAAGAGAAGACTGAGAGGGATCTGATCAATGTCTATCAATAGCTGAGGGGTGGGTGTCAAGGGGAGGGGGCCAGGCTCTTTTGTGTGGTTCCCAGTGATAAGCCAAGGAACAATGGGTTCAAACTTGAACAGAGAAGATCTCAGCTCACCATGAGGAGAAACTTAACAGTGAGAGTGATAAAGCACTGGAACAGGCTTCCCAGAGAGGTTTGGAGTCTTCTTCTCTGGACACATTCCTGCATGCATTCCTGCATGGACTACCCTAGGTGATGCTGCTTTGGCAGGGGGGTTGGTCCCAGTGATCTCTTGAGGTTCCTTCCAACCTCTAACATTCTATGATTTCTAGTGTTTGACCAGCTGAGATTGAAATCCCATTGAATCCCACCAGGTTTAGTGTCACTTTGGACCACTTTGGTCCAACTTCAGACCAGACCATATAGTTTTGTTGTTAGAAATTAAACCCCTTTGGATCGTGAGGTGCTGCTGCCTGTTTTATGGGAATGGAAATGAATATGTGTGTATATTGGGTATTTGCAATCTTTACATGGATTTTCAAAATACCCTGTGTTAGGAATCCCCAAATATAATAAGATTAAACTCTTTACTGTTTATAATCCCAGTTACTACTTCTATGCCAATGGGTTCTGCTTACTACAATTGGTTTCAGGGATTGTAGAGGACAATGTGAAATACAAACAAAACAAACAAACAAAAAAACAACCAACCAAAAAAAAAAACCCAAGAAAAAAACCCCAACTAAACTAAACTCCCAAAAAACAACAGTGTAAATGTAACTGTGCTGCAGCAACTGGGAATAATCTAGTAGTCCTCATTCTATACTCCTTCGGTAACTATTGAACTAGTTGGTTTATCAGTTGGAATGGATTATTTCCCCTTGGCATTAGTACAGCTTAAGAATTAGAGAAAGTCAGAGTGATATTCAGAAGTTCAGTCACTGGATTTCTTTGGGAGCAAAAGACATGTTTATAATACTTCTCTTGGCTAAGTCTAAAGGTCAAAATTAGCAAGTTTTAAAGAAGAGCTGCAGAGGCATAGAGCAGAACAGAGCCCTTGTAATGATCACAAATAGAAGGCAGTGCTGAATTAGTGGATGTCACAGGAAATCTAATTTATAGTTACAGCTCAGTATCTGTGATGGCAGCAATGCAGTCTGCATGATGCTGGAACTGGAGCAGGAATGACAGGAGCCAGCAGGTCAGTCAGGAAATAAAGGATTGTGGCTGGGGGCCAGCAGCCAAACCCTGTCATACAGACAGCCCTTAACCACAGTTTTACTATTATGACAACTGTGAAACTTGAGTTGGTTTTGATGTTCTTGGGACCTTGGCTTTGCTTTGCCACCATGTGTGTTCAACCAAACAATCATTTTCAATATTTTTTTTGTTTTTTTGGAGGGATTTTTTGTGTGTATATGTGTTTAGCTGGAGGCTTCAGGATATGAACCTACTTCTAACTTACTCCTCATAGGCACTGATGTTGTCTCCTATTTTCCACAGAAACTGCCTGCAGTCCTCTGAGGTACAGACTGCCGTTATAAGAGAAGGCATCTGCTTCAGCACATATGACCTTGCCATGACTGTCTTCAAACTCTGATCTAAGCTCCCTGCATTTTGCACACTGATGTTTTTTCTCTCGTTGTTTCAGGGCCTTTATGTCTTTGTGGTATACTTCATCTTGCACAACCAGCTTTGCTGCCCTGTGAAAGCAAGCTATACTGTAGACATGAATGGGCATACAACTCCAGGATCAGCTTTTTTCACACATGGCAGTGGCCTGCCAGCTGCAGGTGGAGAGATCAGCAAGTCCACTCAGAATCTCATCAGTGCTATGGAAGAGGTAATGGTGCTCAAAGTCATCACCTTCTGTGTGGAAAATGTACCTGGAGATTTAAGTGACAATACTGAAGTGTAGTATTCAGGAATGGGAAGCTAACTATTACAGGTTGGCTTTGGGAAAAGGAGGGCATCATTACCATGTTTTTCACCATATAAAATTGTTATCCTTAGCCATGGTGATATTCATGGAACTTACAAATCCCTCATTAACATCCCATCATGAGAACTATCTCTTCTTCACCTAAGTCTTCAGTTTATTACAGAGGCTGGATAAAATGCTGTCAGAAGTATGGCATGAGAAATCAAAATACCAGTTTAAATGTTCTTAGATGGGTTTTGAGTCTTTAATTTTCTTAGGTCATAGTATGTAAAATTTGGGGAAAAGGAAAAGGAAAAGGGGAGAGGGAAAAAGAAATGGAAAGGAAAAAAAGGAAAGAAAAAAAGAAAAGAACAAAAACAAGAGAAAAGAGAAAAATAAAAGAAAAAAGGAAAGAAAAGAAATTGAAAATTAAAAGGAAAGAAAAAAGAAAAGAAAAGAAAAATGAAAACTGAAAAAAGGAAAAAGAAAAGAAAAAAGGAAAGGAAAGAAAAAAGAAAAGAAAAGGGAAAAGAAAGAAGAAAAGAAACAGAAAAAAAAAGGAAAAGAAAATAAAAAGAAAAGAAAAAAAAAGAAAAGAGAAAAGAAAAGAAAAAAGAAAAGAAAAGAAAAGAAAAGAAAAGAAAAGAAAAGAAAAGAAAAGAAAAGAAAAGAAAAGAAAAGAAAAGAAAAGAAAAGAAAAGAAAAGAAAAGAAAAGAGAAAAGAAAAGGGAAAAGAAAAAGAAGAGAAAAGAGAAGAGGGGAAGAGGAAAAGAGAGAAGAAAGGAGAGGAGAGGAGAGGAGGGGAGAGGAGAGGAGAGGAGAGGAGGGGAGAGGAGAGGAGAGGAGAGGAGAGGAGAGGAGAGGAGAGGAGGGGAGAGGAGAGGAGAGGAGAGGAGAGGAGAGGAGAGGAGATAGAGAAGAGAGGAGAGGAGATAGAGAAGGGAAGGGAAGGGAAGGGAAGGGAAGGGAAGGGAAGGGAAGGGAAGGGAAGGGAAGGGAAGGGAAGGGAAGGGAAGGGAAGGGAAGGGAAGGGAAGGGAAGGGAAGGTTTGGGAAGGGAAGGGAAGGTTTGGGAAGGGAAGGTTTGGGAAGGTTTGGGAAGGGAAGGTTTGGGAAGGGAAGGTTTGGGAAGGGAAGGGAAGGGAAGGGAAGGGAAGGTTTGGGAAGGTTTGGGAAGGTTTGGGAAGGTTTGGGAAGGTTTGGGAAGGGAAGGGAAGGGAAGGTTTGGGAAGGGAAGGGAAGGTTTGGGAAGGGAAGGGAAGGTTTGGGAAGGGAAGGGAAGGTTTGGGAAGGGAAGGTTTGGGAAGGGAAGGTTTGGGAAGGGAAGGGAAGGGAAGGGAAGGGAAGGGAAGGGAAGGGAAGGGAAGGGAAGGGAAGGGAAGGGAAGGGAAGGTTTGGGAAGGGAAGGTTTGGGAAGGGAAGGTTTGGGAAGGGAAGGGAAGGTTTGGGAAGGGAAGGGAAGGTTTGGGAAGGGAAGGTTTGGGAAGGGAAGGTTTGGGAAGGGAAGGTTTGGGAAGGGAAGGGAAGGGAAGGGAAGGGAAGGGAAGGGAAGGGAAGGGAAGGGAAGGGAAGGGAAGGGAAGGGAAGGGCAGGGAAGGGAAGGGAAGGGAAGGGAAGGGAGGGGAAGGGAGAGGAGAGGAGAGAAGAGAAGAGAGAAGAGAAGAGAAGAGAAGAGAAGAGAAGAGAAGAGAAGAGAAGAGAAGAGAAGAGAAGAGAAGAGAAGAGAAGAGAAGAGAAGAGAAGAGAAGAGAAGAGAAGAGAAGAGAACATATTTATTTAGAATTCACTATTGTGGCTTTTCACCATGTTTAAGGAGGAGATAGATTTTCAAAACCAGCTCTTTTCTCATGAATTGAAATTCTGGGCATTTTGTGCAGCTCTACCTTTGAAGTGGAGTGGAAGATGTACTATAGCAGAGCTGTTATTAGTGGGCTGCATGCTACAACCAGAACTTTCAAAGACTGGCAAATTACTTTAAGATATTTTATTGGCAAGGTCAGGAAGCCGTGGGTTTCCAGCTGTAAATCATATAATGGAAAGTAATGATAGTTAGGAGGTGGAATTCATAATCAGAAATTCAGTCACTCTATTTCTTTGGGAACAGGAGACATAAGTAGTGGTTAATGAGTGATTATAGAAGGGAGAAGCATAGTCCAGCAAAGGAAGAGGCAGTGAGCTGGCTGGTCCACTACAGAAGTGACAGAATAGCTGGTGTCTTGGTCTTGGGTTCAGCTCTGGTCGTGGTTTCCAGCTTCTATGCTTCAGTTTTGATGGTTAGTGCATTCCTGTCTCCTTTTAAACTTTGCAGGTGCCTGCAGACTGGGAGAGGGCATCCTTGCAGCCTGCTAGTCAAGCTAGTGCTGCCTTTAAGCAGAGTCCACAAAATGGCAATGTTTTCCACCCTTCTGGAGGATTTAGCACCAGCTCATTGGTTGCTGATGAAGAATCACAGGAATTTGATGACCTAATATTTGCTTTAAAGACAGGTGAGTGACTCTTCTCCTTGTCCCTCAGAGTGGTTGTTGTTCCTCACCCTAATGGTGTCACCATTCCTTGGCATCCATTAAAATAATCTGATTGCCAGTGTAAAATAGTTTTCCCTTGGACTGTTATCCAATGGAGAATGCTATGTGGGCTATCTAAAATAACAGAGCAGCAGTCTGCAAAAGTATGTTTTGAGTCATGATGATAAGTGGACCTACAGAAAGTAGCAGCACATTGCAGAGTATGATGTTTTTTATGAGTGCTTAAATCACAGAATCATAAAATGGTTTGGGTTAGAAAGGTCATCTTCAAAGGTCATCTTGTCCAAACCCCCCCTGCAGTGAGGAGGGACATCCTCTGCTAGATCAGGTTGCTTAGAGCCTTGTCAAGCCTGACAGAGCTTGGGTCCCCAGCCACTTCCCTTGCCAACCTGTTGCAGTGTTCCACCACTCTCATAGTGCAGAACTCGTTCCTAACATCCAATCTAAATCTCCTCTAATTTCAAACCATTGCCCCTCATCCTGTCACTGCAGGCTTCTGTAAACAGTCCCTCTGCAGCCTTCTTGTAGCCCCCTTCAGGTACTAGAAGGCTGCTATTAGGTCTCCCTAGAGGCTTCTGTTCTCCAGGTTGAACAACCCCAGCTCCCTCAGCCTGTCCTCATAGCAGAGGTGTTCCAGCCCCCTGATCATCTTTGTGGCCCTCCTCTGGACCCTCTCCATCATGTCCATGTCCTTCTTGTGTTCAGGGCCCCAGAGCTGGACACAGTACAGTGAGGTCTTACCAGAGTGAAGTGGCAGAATCACCTCTCTTGACCTGCTGGCCACACTTCTTTGAATGCAGTGAATGCAGCTCAGGATGCAGTTGGCCTTCTGGCTGCAAGCACACACTGTTGGCTCATGTCCAGAGGTCCCCTCTGACCCCGAACATTCTGTGATTCTGTGGTGAGACCTGGCAGATGTTAACCCAAGCCCATCTCCTCTAGACAAGGAAGAAGTTCTTCCCCATGAGAGTGGTGAGAGCCTGGAATGGGTTGTCCAGGGAGGTGGTTGAGGCTCCATCCCTGGAGGTGTTTGCAGCCAGGCTGGATGAGGCTCTGGCCAGCCTGCTGTAGTGTGAGGTGTCCCTGGCCGTGGCAGGGGGGTTGGAACTGGATGATCCTTGTGCTCCCTTCCAGCCCTGACTAATTCTGATTCTATGAAATACAGATAGACAGGCTTGGTAGTAGGTGGTCACCTAAATGATGTTTGGGGATACCATCAAGCCTTGCAAGAGCCAATAATGAGATACTGGTGACATTAGCATATTAAGTGCTCTGACACCACTAATTTTAGGAGTTTTTTCCCCTCAGTGACACCTGTTTGGAAGAAAGGGACTGCTACAAATTAAGGGGTGTTTTTTATTCAGTATATTCATAATACTTCATCCTCTAAGCCAGCTTCCATTGTGGAAAACTCTTCTAATTATGAAGATAATTGAATGACTAATATCTGTCTTAGTGCTAAGAAGTGCAAATGTTTATAAAGATTGTCCCAAAGTCTGGATTAATTTTCCTGGGCATTTTGTAGAGTACTTCTTTATTATGCAGTCAAAGATTTGGAGCAAGAATTTCAAATCTAGGTGCATAAGCTTACAGTTGCAAAGGTATTATTTTCAGTACCTAACAAGGCAGCTTTTAGTTTTTTCTCCTTCCTCAATATTTTAAGGGAAACCAGATAATTCACAGAGAATTGCAGTAGCACAAGGGATGCTGTATTGAAATGAAAAGAGGGAGATTCAAACTCTCACAGTATCACAGTCTCACAGTATATCAGAGACTGGAAGGGACCTCAAGAGATCATCAGGTCCATTCCCCTGCCAGAGCAGGATCACTTAGGGTAGTCCACAGAGGAATGCATCCAGGTTGGGTTTGAAAGTCTCCACAGAAGGAGACTCCACAACCCCCCTGGGGAGCCTGCTCAAGGGCTCTGTCACCCTCACTCACTGTAAAGAAGTTTCTCCTCAGGTTGAGGTGAAATCTTCTCTGTTCAAGTTTGTTGTTTCTTGTCTTGCTACTGTGAACCACCCAAAGGAGCCTGGCCCCCTCCACTTGACACCCACCCCTCAGATATTTATAGACATTGATCAAATCCCCTCTCAGTCTTCTCTTCTATAGACTAAACAGCCCCAGGGCTCTCAGTCTCTCTTCATAGGGGAGATGCTCAAGTCCCCTAATCATCCTCCTGGCTCTCTGTTGGATTCTCTCCAGCAGGTCTCTGTCTCTCTTGAACTGGGGAGCCCCAAACTGGACACAGTGTTCCAACTGTGGTCTCAGCAGGGCAGAGTAGAGAGGTAGAAGAACTTCCCTAGCCCTGCTGGACACATCTTTCTTGATGGATCCCAGGATCCCATTGGCTCTCTTGGCCACCAGAGCACATTGTTGTTCCATGCAGAACTTGCTGTCCACCAGCACTCCAAGGTCTTTCTCTGTGGAGCTGCTCTCCAGCAGGGCAGCCTCTAACCTGTCCTGGTGCCTGTTGTTCTTCCTCCCCAGATGCAGGACCTTGCACTTGTCCTTATTAAACTCCATGAGGTTTGCCTGCAGCCAGCTCTCAGCCTGTCCAGGTCACGTTGGATGCAGCACAGCCTGAGGGGTGTTAGCCAACCCCCCCAGATTTGTATCATCAGAACTTGCTGAGGGGACTCTCAATGCCCTCATCCAGGTCCTTGATAAAGATATTGAACAAAACTGGACCCAGTACTGATCCCTGGGGGACACCACTGGCCACAGGCCTCCAAGGTGACTCTGTGCCACTGATGACAACCCTCTGAGCTCTGCTGTGGAGCCAGTTTGCAATCCACCTCCCTGACAGCCATCTGTGCCACATCTCCTGAGCTCTTCTATGAGGGTGTTATGAGAGACTGTATCAAAAGCTAGATAGGAGTAAGACATTTTTTACACTGAGTGTGGTGAGACCCTGTCCCAAGTTGCTTGGAGAGCTGGTGGATACTCCATCCCTGGAACCATTTCAGGTCAGATTGGATGGGGCTGTCAACAAGGTGTTGTAGTTACAGATATCCCTGCTCACTGCAGCAGGCTTAGACTAGATGACCTGTAAAGTTCCCTTTCCACCCAAACCATTCCAGTTCGATTCTTGAGTCTCAAATCATGAAGAACAGGCAACAGCAGTAGTTAAAACTCGTGGTTAATGTCATTCACCACAACTTTAGCATTTAATGATTTTTTAATAAATCTTCAGGCTCCATCCTTGGTTAGTTAGTTTTCAGTCCTAAAAGAATTAGGTCTAGAACCAGCTTTTGATTATT
Source organism: Indicator indicator (assembly GCF_027791375.1). NCBI lineage: Eukaryota > Metazoa > Chordata > Aves > Piciformes > Indicatoridae > Indicator > Indicator indicator. Next base: position 1,826,326 of record NC_072053.1, on the reverse strand, counting down.
CTGCCTAAATTTTATTATTGTGTTCTCTACTAATACTTTATTACATTGGTTGTGATGAGCCTTTTTCATTAATGTGATTCGAATCAGGCACCTTGGGCCACAAGTAGAGAAAAATATTTCTGTCTGCATTAATGATTCAAGTAGTATCTGGCTGTTTAGCCCCAGTGCTTATTCCTGTGCCCAGATTGTGTCCCCAGCAAGATGACATGGAGCAAAGCTGGAAGTGGGGAGATTCAGGCTGGATGTGAGGAAGAAGTTCTTCCCCATGAGAGTGGTGAGAGCCTGGAATGGGCTGTCCAGGGAGGTGGTTGAGGCTCCATCCCTGGAGGTGTTTGCAGCCAGGCTGGATGAGGCTCTGGCCAGCCTGCTGTAGTGTGAGGTGTCCCTTCCTAGGGCAGGGGGGTTGGAACTGGATGAGCCTTGTGGTTGCTTCCTATCCTGACTGATTCTATGGTTCTGTGACAGGGGCAAACCCCCATGGTTTCTAAGCCATCTGGTTCCAGCCCCACACCCAACATTTGAACAAGCCAAACTGAAGAGGTGGTGTTGTGGTCAGAGTAGCTCTAACCACCACAGTAGCTGTTCATCAGCTGTTGCCTTAGTTACAAGCTATAGCTCCACACATACTTCAAACCAAAAATGTGAGGGTTTCTGTAACTAAAAGTCAAATCTGGTTTATTATGTCCATTTGGACCTGCTCTCCAACCCAGCTCAGTGGGTGACCAAGGAGTCAAGGTGCTCTTGATGGCACAAAGGAGGGAACTTCTTAGAAGCAACAAAAAAGGAGATGAGGTGGTGGGAAGAAGGATTTGGTCTCTATTTGCTAGTACAGGCTTATGCTGCTTAAGTCTTCAGTGAGCTTTGGTCTGACAGGAACTTTATGATACAGTTAAGCTAGCAGGCACTGAAAGGAGCCTGTCTGCTTGTCCCTCAAGGTAGGACATCCCTTTCTCTCTTGCATCATTGGATATTAAACTGCAACAACTCAAGTTAGAGACTCCTTTCTTGTCATCCTTTCTCCCGTTCCCTTCCTCTCCCCCTCAGTTCAATGCTCTTTGTGGACCAGTCCCAGCTCAAAGGAAGCAGTGGTCATCAGCAGCTGGAAGCCCACCACCTCTGCTCTAAACAGGCTAAAACCTCTGGGCAGCTGAGATGCCTTTTTGCTGCCTTCCTCCTGTCTATAATTAGCTGTTAAGTAGCACTTCTCAAACATTTTTAGGACCAGGCTTTATTTCAGTAGGCTGAGAAGTACTGATGAGAGAAAGGAAAAGGTGCTTTGCACCACATTCATTGGTTTTATCCCTCCCAAACTGGGAGGTGTCTTTTGGGTATAGAGGAAGAACAGAAATGCCTTGCTCTGCTTTACCTCTGATAAGTAGAAACAGCAACCTCCATTATCTATGTCATCCGTAAAACCAAGTGTGGTCATGGCACTTTGGGACATGGTTTAATGGCCATGGTGGTGTTAGGCTGATGGGTTTAGAGGTCTTTTCCAAGCAAATCTATAATCCTATGATTCTATGAATCTATACCCAAACTCAGCCTCAGCCATGCTAAAATATTAGCTCCTACTCTAAAGGCTGGTTGAGGATCAGCACTGATTAGCAGAGGAATGGCTTTATGTCTCTTTGCACTTCACCTGTCCTTTCTCCTTGTGTAGATTGAAGCTGTCTGCAGGTTGCTTTAATTTATGCTCACTGCCTGTAGCTGTCTGCAGGTTACTTTAATTTATGCTCACTGCCTGTAGCCATGGGGTTTCATCTGGCAGCCAGAATAGGTGGAAATGGGGGCATAACCACAGCAAAGCTCTGTCCTCCTGCCCCACCCTTGCACTGGAGATGACCCATATCAGCAGCAGGAATGAAGGATGGCTGATTAAGCTTAAAAAAACAAAACAAAACAAAAAAACAAACAAAAAACAAACACACACCCCCCCCAGAGCATAACTTTATTCTCTAACCCATGGTGTTTTAGTAACATGCAGCTTGCAGAGCATCTCCACAACTGGATGTGCTGGCACACTTGTTCTTGTTGCTAAAGTGTCATAGAACCATGCACTCTAGCCCTTGGTTCTGCAATCATTAATGCTGGGCCTAATTACAGATTAACTTGGAGTACAGAATGGGTCAGGTGAAGGCATACAGCTGCACTTGTAGCAAATTAGGTGGACAAGAGCATAATGTGTCTTAGCCAGCTTTTATGCTAGCTTTAGCACAGAATCACAGGATGTTAGGGGCTGGAAGGGATTTCAAAAGCTCATCCAGTCCACCCCCCCTGCCAGAGCAGGATCTCCTGTAACAGATCACACAGGAATGCATCCAGGTGGGTCTTGAATATCTCCAGAGATGGAGACTCCACAACACCCCTGGGCAGCCTGTCCAGTGTTCTGTCAACCTCACAGTGAAAAAAATTTTCCTCCTGTTTCCATGGAACTTCCTATGCCTCAACTTCTACCCATTGCTCCTTGTGCTGCCATTGGGCATCACCAAGCAGAGCCTGGCTCCATCCTCTTGGCACTCACCCTTTACATCTTTATAAACATTAAGGAGATCATCCCTTAGTCTCCTCTGCTTTATACAAGCTTTGCATCACATGGACACAGAATTATTTTTTTTTTGTTTGTTTGGTGCCGGAAACCCTAAAGCTGGGCTTCTTATGTCATAAATCCATGGCTTCTAAAAGCCTTGCAAATTAATCCCTACTTTCCATCAAATATGTACATCTCCTTGTAGAAACACACAGTTAGGATTCACTGTGTTCACCATATGACTTTGTCTCTTACACTGTGGGAACCTTTTGGAAGGTCAGCCAGCTCCAAGCCACCTTATGTGAGGGAAATTATAGAACAGTTATGGAAAAAAAAATAATTTAGGGGCATGTCCTGCCTATTCATAGATAGAATCATTAAGGTTGGAAAAGACCTCTACAGTCAAGTCCAACCTTCTACCTAACATCTCCATTTATTATTATTAGGAATTATTATTAATATTTTTTAAATTTATGGCTTCTGCTGAGGAGGACAGTTACTTACTAATGAGTTGTTTGTTTGTTTTTTTGATTGCACCAATTAACTTTAAAAGTGCTTGTCATTTTGGACTCCATCTCATTTTTTCTTCTGATTTCTTTTGCAAGTTTTATACTGACAGATGTTTCAATGAGACCATTGTCAGTCATCCAGACTGTCAGAGAGTTGTGTGTTACTGTAGTGGAGGCTAAAGCCCAGCAGAGCAGAATTCCCTGAGGACTTCTGCTCTGGTTAGGGCTGGACAGTTAAAAAAGGAGCCAGCAGAATAAAAGTAGATGGAATCCATCCCAAAGCAGCAAGCTGCCCATCAGCTTTTCACCAAAGCATAAATACAATAGAAGCACAACAGCTTTGCTGATCTCTCAGCTTCCATCCATTTCCCCAGCTCCTACAAATGGTCCTACTCTCTCCTTCATGATGCACAAACATGAACCAACTCAGTTCTTTGTGAGAGAGATGTGAATGCAAAACACAGTAAAGGCAGAGAGGGATCCAAATCCAGCACTAGCTGGTGACCCACTCCGGTAGAAGGGTGTTTGCAAATATATTTATATGTTAGAGGAGAGCAAACTACCCTGGCACATGGTACTTTCCAGGTATATGTTGGACAATATCAGTGGGGGATATTGATACATCCACATCTCAGTGGTTTGGGTTCTTCTTGCTTTTAATAGAGGCATATGGGGTAAATTCTAAATAAATATTCTGTGTGGAGAATACTTGGAAAACTTTTCTGTATAAGTTAAAAAAAAACACAGGAATGTGGCTATCATAACAACCATGTTACATAAACCAGCTCAGAGCTTTCAGTCTAGCACAGCTAAGGTGCCAGAGTCAGCTCTTTTTTAAACCTTGGTGTTACCACTCTAGGTGCTTGGTTTAAGAATTTCAGAATCCCAGAATCCCAGCACGGTGAGGGCTGGAAGGGACCTGTGGGGATCATCTATTGCAATCCTGTCCCTGATAAAGCAGGATTAACCACAGCAGCTTGCCCAGGATTACAATGGCCAAGTGGGTTTGGAGTCTCTCCAGAGAGGGAGGCTGTACAACCTCTCTGGTCAGCCTACTCTAGGGCTCCAGCACCCTCATAACAAAGTTTCTCCCATTTAGATGGAACTTCCTGGGTTTCCAGTTTGTGCCTGTTTCCCCTTGTCCTCCTGCTGGGCATCACTGAAAAGTGTCTGCCTCTATCCTTTTGCCCATTGCCCTCTTCCCGTTGCCTTTCAGGTATTGATGAGCATTGAGAAACTCCTGTCTCCTCTCCTCCAGCCTAAACAGCCACAGGTCTCTCAGCCTTTTCTCCTCACAGAGATGCTCCAAGCCCCTCAGCATTTTTGTAGCTTCCACTAGACTCTCTCCAGTAGTTTCCTGACTCTCCTGAACTGGGGAGCCCAGGACTGGACAGAGTACTCCAGGTGTGGCCTCACCAAAGGCTTCTCATGTTGGTGATCCTGAACTAAAGATCTGAAATTTCAGATTCTGAAAGCTGCTCAGTACAACAACCTGGAGACTGTCACAGAGCAGAGAAAATGCAGACAGTGGCAAAGTGCCAGGTGCTTGCCCTGCCTGATCAACCAACGTCATTGCTGTTTTGAAGGGCTGATTGCACAGAAGAAAAGGAAGTCAGGGTAACCAGGTTGCATAGTCATTCAGCTTCTCATTTGGATGAGAATATTCTGCCTGCTGGTGTGACTGTGACTGCATAATACCCAGGAAGTTTTTTCATCCAATCTGAACTTTATTTCTAGAAGTTTAGATGTCAGTGTCATTTCTGTAAAGTCAAAGCCCTGAAAATAAAAACTAATTCTTGTGTAGCTTATTAATTTCTAATAGATCTTATACCTGCAATAGAAATGATGATGGAAGTGTCCCCAAGAGCTAGGAGGGCAGTAATTACAAAACAAGTTCTGTCTGCCTTAAAATGCTGCAGTGAAAGTTTGAGACCTGTCTGACAGAGCAAGGTGGTAACAGCTGGTGTTCAAGGGCACGTTGGAATGCGCTGACAAAATCCTTCAACCAGTAGATGTCACTGGAGGGACCTCCATGGGTTTGCAAAGCGATCTGTGACTTTCCAGCCAGTTCCCAGCCAGTCCTTTGACAGGAAAAGATAGGGAGAAAAGGCCTCGTTTTCCTGCGTCTTTTTCTTCATATAGTTCATTCACACGTTGGGGAAAAGCAGCCACATAGCTGCTGTCCACCTCTAGCATCCTTAGAGGATCTTTGTGGGATCTAGCTGAGCTTAAATCCTGCTCCAGTATGAGGGCAACCTGGATCTCATGAACCCTGTGAAACTCCATGGTGTAAACAGTCATACCCTTCCCAGTGTGCCCACGGTTTGGTAAGCTGGTATCCTGGTTACATGGCAGCTCTTCTTCCTAAAAAGGATCAGCTCTTACAAGGTAAGCCCAAAGTAGCTTACTTCAGCCTCAGGTTTGACAACTACTTGATAAGAGCCTCCATAACAAGAAAAACTAAAATCTCCTCTTCCTTTACACAAAGCATGCATCACATATTAAGAATATACATCCAGTCTCTTTATGGTGACCAGCACAAGAGTGTTCATGAAACCCCATACTGAATAATTGCAGTGCAGTCAAATTACCTTTCTAACACCAAGCAGCCTATGCTCACCTCAAAATCTGATCCCAGGATGATCATCTTTATATGATAAGATTTTAAATCTTTTCAGTAATGTGGGATTTACCCCCCCTTTTGAAGTTTCTATCCTTTTCAGACTAAGTAAATGTTCTGAGTGAATTCCAATGTTAATGATGCTGCATAAGAAGTATTGTTTTGTTCCTCCATTGTTACAGTTTGAAGGGGAAACTTGAGCCTAGATTCTGACTGCACAGACTGAAAGTAAAATAAATTACCACTGGATGCAAAAGGAAAATAATGATAAGGTCTATATAATTCATTGGATTTCTAATGGGAATATAGAGAAGAGGCATAAACAGTTCTTTCTCTTTTATTCTGTCACTTCTGCTTGCAACTTCTCTCTTTCTCTGCTGTGGCCTTGCCAGGGTATCTCAATTTTGACTACTGTGTGAGGTAACAGGAGGAAGGGAGTGGAGGCAGGAGGAGGTCCCCTGGATCCATTCAGGGGGGTCTGAGGAGTTTCTGTGTTGTTTATAAACTGTAAAAATGTATATACATATATATATAACATATATTGCATATATTTTGTACATATTGATTGCATTTCATATTCCTAGATTTTAGTTTGCTTCTAAATATGGCTTCAGTTGCTTCCAAAACTTTCTGAGCTAGTCTGGCAATTTTATTTTGGGGTTAGCTCTCCAAATTAGTTGGGGGTTAATTTCAACACACCACATCCATTCATTTTGTTTACTTCAAGGTTATTACCTTGTCCTTCCAGCCCCAAATGGTACATACAGCAGTCTGATTTACCTTCTCTACTGCAATCATGTTTCCTTTCTAAAGCAGTTTAGAGAAGATAAGAAAAGAAAAACACCACCACCACAAGTAACTTATTTATGTAATGCAGGTTTTATTCCCCATGACTTTGAAGCAGCTCTTACTTGTTAGGACCATGATTCAATGAAAAGGTTAAATATATATATAAATTTAAATAAGTAAGTACGGCTTAATCATCTTCAGTCCTCTTAATGATTCAGAGCCTAATCTTCTTGTCTTTATTATTGTGTCTCTGTACATTGACGTGTTTTTACTCCTGTCATACTCTGACAGTAATTGTTGGTCTCTCAAGAGCTTGGGTCATACAGACGCAAGAGCAGGAGTTCTCTGGTAGATGTTAATTAATATATGTTCATTCTGTGACCAAACACCAAAACCAGGTGTAAGCAGGATCATGGTGCAGAAATACCCAATTCTCACCTGCATGCAATAGGGCTGGCTTCAAGCCAGTGTTGCACCCAAATTTGGCCCCTACCAGGATTTCTTCCAGACTTCTGCAGGAAAAGTTACCTGGTCCTGCAGGTCCTTCTGCTCAAATTCTCTGAATCAAGCTCCATACCCAAGATTTCAGCCTGACCTCCCACAGCAAAAGAGGATCCCTGTGCTGCCCCTTTTTCCATACTACTTTTCTGCTTGGGGGGTGGTGGAAGGAAGGAAGCTATGGAGAAGTTTTGTGAAAGTGGAATAATAAGGGCACAGAAAATTATGAGTTCACTCCAAAACAACTTAAATGAACCTAATCTAGTCTTTGGACAAAAAAATAAAACCCAAAACCTGGAATGTCAGCTGAGGCAGAAATAAGAGATGCACTGTGCAACTGATAGAAACTCCTGAAAATATATTTTAGCACAAAATTGCAAATCATTATATCTCTTAGCATTGCCTGTTTGGGTTTTTCTTGAGCTAAGTGTCTCTCCCTTGCAACTCCCTTGAACTATGTGTAGTTACAGATCTGTTTCTGCCCCAAATTAATAACTTCCCTAAATGTTTGTGATACCACTGTAAGGCCATGCCTGAAATTATTCTGCCTTGAAATCATCATGCCTAATTACACTGATGTGCAGTTCTCAACAAATTTAAAGCCTAGATGCCCTAAACCATAGGATTTGAATTTTAAAAAATGTAATTGTAATTAAAGGGAAACAAAACACAAACAAACAAAAAGCCAACCAACCAACCAGCCAAAACCAAGCAAAACCCCCGACTGAACAACAACAACAACAAAACAATATAAAAGGGAAGGGAAGGGAAGGGAAGGGAAGGGAAGGGAAGGGAAGGGAAGGGAAGGGAAGGGAAGGGAAGGGAAGGGAAGGGAAGGGAAGGGAAGGGAAGGGAAGGGAAGGGAAGGGAAGGGAAGGGAAGGGAAGGGAAGGGGAAAGGAAGAAAGAAAGAAAGAGAAAGAGAAAGAAAGAAAAGAAAGAAAAGAAAGAAAGAAAAAGAAAGAGAAAGAAAGAAAGAAAAAGAGAAAGAAAAGAAAAAGAAAGAGGAAGGAAGGAAGAAGGAAGGAGGGAAGGAAGGAAGGAAGGAAAGAATTCGGAAGGAAGGAAAGGAAGGGAGGAAGGGAGGGAGGGAGGAAGGGAGGGAGAGAGGGACGGAGGGAGGAAGGAAGGAAGACCCCTTGTGATTCTATGGGTTGGACTAGATGACCTTTAAAGATCCCTCCCAAGCCAAGGCACTCTGTGATTCTAAGACCCATGTATTTTTAGAATTCACTCTACAACTCGAAGAGAGGAGCTGAAGCTGTGCTGGTTTCTAGTTCCAGCTGATATTCTGTGAATAAATAGTTTGGAAAAACACACATTTCATAAAAACTTGTGCAATATTATTTAACTTGACACTCACCAGCTCAAGTCTTACCCCTCCAAAAAACCCCATAACCTCCCCAAACCAAAGAAGCCATGAGTTTGCAGAACTTGTGTGACAAAAGGATGGAGAAGGTGGTCTCCTGAGGTCTCTTCCAGACATGCTTTGGAAGTTTCCATGGACCAAAGTCTACTGTTCTCTCACAGTAGAAGGAAAGCACAATACAGAAACTTCTGCCAAAATGTGGGTTTGAAGAACATTAAGTCAGCATCTTTTCTCATGTTGAAATTACAATCCTATTAAAACAGCTGGGATTAGAATTTAACAGGGAAATGGTATCATTAAAAATCAATTCTTCTTGAAGAAGTCCTTGGAAATACCAGACTGCAAGAGCCATGAACCCAGCCTAAACCAGGCCTTGATTTATGCTTTTGTGATTTCAAGGCAACCTCTGAATAGCTATTGTACCATTTACTGAGACAAATAAAGTGGCTGACAGTGGAGTTATGAAAAACAGTGTCTGGATGGGACCGAAGGACATCAGATAATGCTGTGAGCTGTGGGTTCAGAACTGTGGAATAGTCAAAGGAGGCTTTCCACATGGTTGTGGGATAGAGAAGCATTTCAGTAACCAGAACCAAGCAGAGCAAGACACAAAGTCACCATTTCTGCGCCAAAATTTTATTTTCACTGATTTTTTGGTTTTTTTGTTTTTTTCCTTCTCTTGCTGTTTCAGGTGCAGGCCTCAGCGTCAGTGATAATGAATCTTGTCATGGAAGCCAGGATGGTGGCAGCATGGCTAACTCCCAGATTGTAGAGCTTAGGAGAATACCCATAGCAGACACTCACCTCTAACTCCTCGGATTTCTTGGTTGTTTTTTTTTTTTTTTGGTTGGTTGTGGGTTTTTTACTTGTTGTTGTTGTATTTTGTTGGTTGTGTTTTTTGTTTTTAATTCAAGCCTCAGTATTTTTATATTTTTACTTCCTTTTGCACTAAACCACTTACATGAAGCTGTGTAGTAGAATGCTGTGAGCTTTACTGAATGTTTTAACAAAGAATGTTTGCTTGAGGTTTTGTATACCAGAGAATAAACTGTACATTTTTTACAGTGGCTGAGCATCAGTGGATACCATGGCCATTGGCCTAGATTTGTATCTTGCAGCTAGATGACATATTTCACAAACTGTAGCTTTTTTTTAATTAACCTGTATGTCTAACACTGATCAATAAAAATGATAACAGTCTGTTTGATAACAAACAAGTTTGTTATTTCTGCTTATGGAGCTGGAAGGTGATGCAAACACTCTGTTGGGAAGGAAAAACTCTTTAATTGCACAGTTGTTCTTGGTTTCCTAATGTGTACCCTTCTCCCTGCATTTCAAATACCCAAATCTGTGAACTTCACAAATTCAAATGGAAGCAGTCTTGAGCCAGAGAGCTTGACATTCAAATTATGACTTGACAAAATACACGATGATCCGAAGCAAACAGAGGGAAAGGGGAATGAGAATGATTCTGTGAAGGACAAGAGTGAAACCACTGGCAGCTGCATGCTGTCAATTGCAGTACCTTGCTGACTTCGTAATATTGAACTCTGTCATTGTCCTCACAGTCAGAAATAAGAGGAAGTTCCAATTTTCTGTTAGTCTTTGTGGGTCCTACACAGATGTCCCTGTTCTGATGGAGGGGTTCAAGTGTTGCGCTACGGAGTCAGCTGGGGTCATAAATGAGAAAGAAAAGTTCCTTCTTTGAGAAAACAACAACAAAAAACAACCCAAACATAAATAGAGAGGAAATATTTCATAAGTGAGAGAGGAAAGCAGGCTGTTCTTGTAGGAGTCATTACCTCTGCTTCTGCATAGACACTCGAAGAAAAACACATTAAAGCAAGAGACCAAGGGAATTTGAGCATTTCTGAGCATGGTATAGAAATGCAGTAAATGAGAGTGCAAGCCTGTCATGCCTTCTTCAGGCTCTTACCTAAAGGCTTGACTCTGGGCAAGCTCTGGACAGCAACCTTGCCCTTTAACTGAAGTGGAAGTCTTTCCATTGATTTTTGCTTCCATGATACTCAAATCTTACTGCAATTACTGGTTGAGCTGAAAAAGACCCCAGCAGAGAACCCCTACTTTTGTGTCCCAGTTCTGTAGCTGGTAGGACTGCACAGATTACCTACATCACTCATATCAGGTTGGATGAGACCTTGAGCAACCTGGTCTGGTGGAAGGTGTCCCTTCTTATGGCATGGAATTTGGAACTAGATGATGTCCAAGGTCCCTTCCAACCCATTCTGTGAATCTATGAATCCAAAGCAAATAGAGTCTTTAAGGTCTCATGCAAAAGCATCCACAGACACATGAAACAACCTCTAGTCAGCCAAATATTTAAACAAGTGCTTTTAAGTACACATTTAAATTTATGGGAAATGAGAGTGTGTATGTATATTTAATTAGTACATGCTCTGCTGTGTTGAGACTTAAATTTCTGACTCTCAGGAAATTTGTTGTCTCTGGTTTTGCTGTCTGTGCTGTGGAGCAAAGAGAGCCAAGTCTTTGTGGTCAATGTGAATAATTAGTGGTGGAGGGGTGTGTATATGTGGGGAGATGATCCTTGCTTCAACGTGGGCAATATACAGAAGGATGGAGCACCCGGGGACACTCATACCCCTGTGCAGAAAGGGCAGCCATGAAAATTGGGTGCAGGGCGCCTAAAACATAGTGGGCAACTTTGTGGAAGAGAAAACCGTCTAAACCTATTCTATACCTTAAACCTGCAAACCCTAACAATAGTCACTTGTCTGCCCACCTCTGTACCTGCTGAAAAAGGGAATTCTGGGCAGTTGAATGAACTGTAGGCATCATTGAAATAAGTCATAGAACCATACAATTGTTTTGATTGGAAGAGACCTCCAAGATCATTGGGTCCAACCACCAATGTAACACCACCATGGCCATTAAACCATGTCCCAAAAGTGTCATTTCTTGAACACCTCTGAGGACAGTGACTCCACCACATCCCTGGGGAGCCTGTTCTAATGCCTGACCACTCTTTCAGGAAATAAATTTTTCTTAATCTCCAACCTAACCCTCCCCTGGCACAGTTTCAGACCATTTCCTCTCCTTCTATCACCTGATACTAGGGAGAAGACACCAGCCCCCTTTTAAGGACCTGTAGAGAGCAATGAGGTCTCTCCTCAGACTGAACAACCTTTTCTCCAGACTGAACAACCCCAGTTGCCTCAGTCACTCCTCACCAGCCCTCTTCTCCAGGCCCTCCACCAGCTTTGTTGCCCTTTTCTAGACCTGCTCCAGCACCTCAATGTCCTTCTTGGAGTGAGTGGCCCAAAACCGAACCCAGTGTTCGAGGTGCAGTCTCCCAGTCTGGAGTTAGTGTTAGTTTTGGACCCTTCCCCATTTAGTAATTTGTTTTAATTATAATTTTCTACACAGGAAATCTGCCTCTTGAAGAGCTTTTAATTGACTTCAATCTTCTTGAATCATCTGAGATGAGTACTGTCCACTGCTGATGCTTCTCCTCTACCCTGACATGTAGCCTGGCCCTGCAGAAGGATTGCGACACTTGCTGGGTTGCGAGAGAGTTTGGGCTGTAGCAGATGTTTCATTACTCTCAGTACATGCTACTACATGCTGTGAGAAAGCTTATAAAAGAAGGATGTTTGTTTGATTTTGACTCACCACTGTAAATGTTAATACTTTGTGTCACTTCAACTTGTTGCACAACTGGCCTGCTTTAGGGATTTATTGTAAATGCATCAGCATTTTTCAGAGCAGAGCAGTAGGTTGCTGTCTGCTGCCAGCATTTGCTGAATTTTAAACATCTACGTGGTGCTCACATGGCTGAAGGTCAGGAGATTAACTGTGTTATTGTTCTAGAACCATTTTTGGTTTTTCTTTTTTTGTTTGTTTTGGTTTGTTTTTCTTTAATTCTGTCTGCAGGAAGTTCAGTGTTCTAATAGCATGAGTCTCTCTTAGCTCCTTTTTGCTGTTTGTAGGCATAGAATCACAGAATCAACCAGCTTGGAAGAGACCTCCAAGATCATCCAGTCCAACCTATCACCCAGCCCTATCCAATCAACCAGACCATGGCACTAAGTGCCTCATCCAGGCTTCTGCTGAGCAGACAAGGAGCGAGAACAGGGCAGCTGTGTGCTGTGACTCAGATGTGCCCGACAGCCACACCTGAGTAGGAGGAGTAGATTTACAGTTGGCTTGATTTAATCTAACCAGACTGAATGCCTCCTATGGTTCCCTGGTCTCAGGTATTATTTAAAATTTGATAGAGAGCACAAACATTTCTTTGTTTCTGTAGCAAGTGCTACCACAGCGCTTGCCATGCTAGGAAGACTGATTCGATCAACCCTGTGCTTTGTTCCTGTGCAATGAAGAACACCAGGACCCTTGCTGGCTTTGTTGTTTTGTTTTGTTTCCCTGTAAAAGCAGCCATCATTGCATCATAGAACCATTTTGGTCAGAAAAGATATTAAACATCATCAAGTCCAACTATTAACCCAGCTCTGCCAGGTCCCTCAGCACCACATCTACACAGCTTTTCAATCCCTGCAGGGATGGGGACACTATCACTGACATGGGCAGCTTGTTCCAGGGCTTGACAACCCTTTTGGAGAAGAAATTTTCCTCTGTGCAATTCTATAGGCTTGAGGAAAAAAGGAGAATGACCTTGGGGTTTTGGTTGACAGCCTGCTGAACATGAGCCAGCATGAGCCCAGGTGGTCCAGGAGGCCAATAGCATCCTGGCCTGTATCAGCAATAGTATGTCCAGCAGGATCAGGGCAGTGATAGCCCTCTTGTACTAGGCATTGGTGAGGCTTCCTCTCAAACACTGGGCTCAGTTTTGGGGGCCCACTCCAAGACGGACATTGAGGTGATGGAGTGTGTCCAGAGAAGAGCAATGAAGCTGGTGAAGAGTATGGAGAGAAAGTGTTATGAGGACTACCTGAGGGAACTGGGATTGTTTAGTCTAGAGAAGACAAAGCTGAGGAGAGACCTCACTGCTCTCCACAACTCCCTGGAAGAAGTTTGGAGCTAGGTGGTTGTTGGTGTCCTCTCCCAAGGAACAAGTGATAGGACAGGAGGAAATGACCTAGGGTTGCGCCAGGGGCAGTTTATGTTGGCTATTGGAAGAAACTTCTTCAATGTTCCAGCCACTGGAACAGGCTGCCCAAGGAGGTGGTTGAATCCTCATCCATGGAATTGTTTAAGAGGCAGAGATGTGCTGCTGTGGGAAATGGTTTAGCACCAGCCTTGATAGAGTTAGAGAATCATTGGACTTACTGATCTTAAAGGTCTTTTCCAACCAAAACAACACTATGATTCTATGATTGTAATGTCCACAAGAGGCCATTGGCCATGTTTTGAGGGGCAGAAGGTGCTGTGGTTAATATGGATACATTTCATAGTCTGCTGTGTGAAGCTCCCATTACCAGCTTCACCTAAGGCTGCTTAAATAAGTACATAGATCAGGATGTGTTTCAGGAGTTTATCATTCATGACAAGAGCAGTAAATTAACTTTTATTTTTAATTAAAAAAAAAGATCACCTCCTCTATGGGGACAAGCTGAGACAGTTGGGGCTGTTCAGCTTGGAGAAAAGAAGGTTCCAGGGGGAGACTTTTTATGAGGGCTTGTAGTGACAGGACAAGAAGGAATGGATTGAAGCTTGAGGAGGGCACATTTAGAATGGAGATTAGGAAGAAATTCTTTAAAGTGAGGGTGGTGAGACACTGGAAAAGGTTGCCCAGGGAGGTTGTGGATGCCCCCTCCATGGAGGTGTTCAAGGCCAAGATGGATGAGGCGTTGAGCAACCCAGTCTAGTGAAAGGTGTCCCTGCCCATGGCAGAGGGATTTGAATCAGATGAACTTTAAGGTCTCTTCCAACCCAAACCATTTTATGATTCTATGGAAAGATGTCTGAATACATTTCACATTCAGGTGCATAAATGATGGACTATGCTGAGTTCAACAGCTATCTTGTAGGTGATCATAGAATCATAGAATCAGCCAGGTTGGAAGAAGCTTCCAAGATCATCCAGTCCAACCTATCACCTGGTAAAGCAATCAACCAGACCATGACACTAAGTGCCTCATCCTGTCCTTTCTTGAACGTCTCCAGTGATGGCAACTCCACCACCTCCCTGGGCAGCACATTCCCCTGGGCAATCTCTCTCTCTGTGAAGAGCTTCCTCCTAACCCCCAGCCTAGACCTCCCCTGGCACAGCTTGAGACTGTGTCCTCTTGTTCTGCTGCTGCTTGCCTGGGAGAAGAGACCAATCACCTCCTGGCTACAACCTCCCTTCAGGTAGTTGTAGAGAACAATGAGGTCTCCCCTGAGCCTCCTCTTCTCCAGGCTGAACACCCCCAGCTCCCTCAGCCTCTCCTCACAGGGTTTGTGTTCCAGACCCCTCCCCAGCTTCGTTGCCCTTCTCTGGACACCTTCCAGTACCTCAACATCTCTCTTGAATTGAGGAGCCCAGAACTGGACCCAGCACTCAAGGTGTGGCCTGACCAGTGCTGAGTACAGGGGAAGAATAACCTCCCTGCTCCTGCTGGCTGCACTATTCCTGACCCAGGCCAGGATGCCATTGGCTCTCCTGGCCACCTGGGCACACTGCTGGCTCATGTTCAGCTACTATCAACCAGCACCCCCAGGTCCCTCTCTGCCTGGCTGCTCTCCAGCCACTCTGTGCCCAGCCTGTAGCGCTGCATGGGGTTGTTGTGGCCAAAGTGTAGAGCCCTGCACTTGGCCTTGTTAGATCTCATCCCATTGGCCTCTGCTCTCCCATCCAACCTGTCCAAGTCCCTCTGCAGGGTCCTCCTTCCCTCCAACAGATCAACTCCTGCTCCCAACTTGGTGTCACCTGCAAACTTACTGATGATGGGCTCAATCCCCTCATCCAGATCATCATTAAAGATATTGAACAGGATGGGGCCCAACACTGATCCCTGGGCAACACCACTAGTAACAGGCAGATGTGTCACAGAAAGTGGTGTTTTAGAGAAAGCCACTGTGGAGGATGCTGATTTCGCTCCTCTTCTAATGCACAGCCAAAATAAGTCAGTCCATGGCAGGCATGTGAAAACAGAAATATTCAGAACCTACCTGGGACCCCAGAATATTTCCATATTCTGCCTCTGCTGTGCAGATGCTTAATACTCCAATATCCTACATCTAAAGTCATCATCCTGCTGAGAACTGCACAGTGAGAGCTTTGATCTGCAAAGGATTAAATTGTATTGAGAGCTTTGCAGCAGTAAAATGCCTATGTGCTCCACATAAAATCATGTTAAATTGGCTGATCATGCAGACATTTGACTACAAAATTGCTGAAGTTCAGTCACATCCTGCCTTCAGCTACATTTCACTGCAGCTCAGCCTCTGCTGTGGACCTTGAGCTACTGTTGTAGTTTTTGCTTCACCAGCACTGGTGTAAACCAGTAAGAAATCAGAATGTGTGCCCAGCTTGCTGGCTCCTGTGCTATTTATACTGGCAGTAACATAATGAAAAGCACAGGCAACTTTGGGCACCACTGTTCAGTTCAATGTGTTAATCTGGTAATTTTCACAGGAAAAAAAACAAACACCAAAAGGCATTTCCGTTTTTCACGTTTCAAAATAATCTTCTATGCAACAAATACATTGAGATAATGAAAAAGTAATCCTCTTGCATGCAATAAATATGTGGAAATAATACAATATAATGTAATGTAATGTAATGTAATATAATATAATATAATGTAATACTCAAACATTATTGAATTAAATACCTGGGACTAATGATAGGCTGAAATTGAGAAGGCAGTTGTGTAAACTGTCCTATATGGTAGCCCCAAAACCCTAGGAATGGTTTGGGTTGGTTGACTGAGTTTTAGCCAAGTCAAACTTGTGTTCATGGTAGAGGCAGCATCTTCATAAATACACCAGATTTTGAGAGAATTGTAAAAAGGTTTTTTTTTTCTTTTTAGTTGGCATTTCATTTTGACATTTTTTTTTTCTCCTGTGCTAACACAAAGACTAATGTGGCATCTCTTTGGTCCTACCATCCTGCTCAGCATGCACAGGAGGGTGAGTGGTGATTTTACTTGCAGGATTATTTTGCCTTTACTTGCAGGATTATTTTGCCAGTGGCTTGTACTATAAACTGCCAGAAGGAATTTCCTGGATATCCAGCAAAGAGAAATGTATTCTGGGAACTGTGATCACAGAGCTTGAGAGCATGGATTTAATAACCCTGACACTAATCCCTGGCTAAAATGTACAGCTTTGGAAATGGCCCCAGGAACATCTCATAGCAATGATGTCAAAAGTTCAGGGAAGGGATTTTACTGAAACTGTCAGGATTTTCTCCAGCTCTACAGGCTTTGAAGATGGTGTGGTTGCTCCTCGTTATAGTACCCCTGACCTGAGCACACATTGATTTTTATCCATAGATGCTCTAACTTCCAAAAGCTGTCATTGCCAGTGTGGCTCTATTCATGCAGAGCAAATAGCACCATCTGGCCTGTCTTTTGATGGTTCATAGTATGTGTGAAGCATAAGAACATGCTACCACGTGCACAGACACAGCAAATAGTAATGGGATATAAGAATTTAATAGCATTAAAAAAATGAGCGCAGTTTCAACCTGGAAGCCAAAATACTGAAGTCCTGGGTTATGAAACAGGTTTCCTTGGAAACCTCTTGGCTCCTGATTTGCAATTCTTGAACCAAAGTTAAGTGTGTGAGTTCTCAGTTTCCTAACTGGAAAGAGTCATGCATCCAGGCATGAGATACACAGCCGCCAAAAGGGATGCAAGAAACAGAGATGCTGGAACCTCCCTTTGCTCTCAGCCTCAGGCATGTGATGCATCTCTTGCAGACCCTCTCTGCAGGACCCACTGCAATGCTGCTGCCTTGGGTTTGTTTGTTCTTTGCAGTGGAGAAGGAAATAAGCAAGAATACAAAGATTTTTCCCATCAGGTAAGGACTGGAAAGATTTCTGCTGCACGTGCATGCAGGACTATATTTCTGGTTGTTTTGGAGACTGGAGAAGAAAAGAATGGACAGGCACCAGTGACCTCACTCAAAATCCTTGTTGGGTCTTGATAAATGGAGACAGTAGGTTGTTCCTCGACCAGCATGGGGTTGGCTTCTTCCAGCAGCGTAAAGATATGGACAGCCTCCCAGCTTCCACAGTGGCCCACAGACAATATCTGCACCAGGGAGTCAGCTGGGCCTGTTCTCAGGTGCTTCAGCCCCAAATGAGCCCTGTCTGCCCCTGCTCTCTGTGACATGAATGTAATGCTCCTTGCAATAGAAATCCAAATATGACTGAACCTCTTCCGCTGAAGGAGTCACCTTTCTCCCTGATCACAGGCTCACAGGATGTTAGGGGTTGGAAGGGACCTCCAGAGACCTTCAAGTCCAATGCCCCTGCCAGAGCAGGACCAGAGAATCCAGCACAGGTCACAGTAATGTATCCAGATGGGTCTTGAAAGTCTCCAGAGAAGGAGACTCCACAACCTCCCTGGGCAGCCTGTTCCAGTGCTCTGTGACCCTCACAGTGAAGAAGTTTCTCCTCATGTTGAGGTGGAACCTCCTGTGCTGGAGTTTCCATCCACTGTCCCTTGTCCTGTCCCAGGGTGCAACTGAGCAGAGCCTGTCCCCTCCCTCTTGACCCCTAGCCCTCAGATGTTTATAGACATTTATCAAATCCCCTCTCAGTCTCCTCTTCTCCAGACTAAACAGCCATAGGTCTCTCAGCCTCCCCTCACAGGGCACATGGTCCAGTCCCTTCTCTTTGTCCAGAGCCTTGGCCACTGTCATGGGTCCACATTAGTTTCTCAAGAGTCAACTAATTTATTTGTTCTATGAGCATTTTCCTCAATAGCAAATGGCCTTGTGCTCCTTCTTCCTAGGGGTATAGAGGAGAAGTCTTAGGAGGGAGTGGCTGAGGGAACTGAGGTTGCTCAGCCTGGAGAAAAGAGCGTATCAAATCCTTAGTCAGTGCTGGCAGAAGACTCCATGTCCTTAGTGGACCAAGGATTAGGGTGAAGCCAGACCTACATCAGTCATGTCTTACCAGCTGGGAAGCAATCTGCCCACCTTAAAAACCATACACTGCTTCAGAGTGCAGTGCAAGAATGTGCCAGGCAAATGCCAGGCAGTTACTAGCAAGCCTTCTGACTTGCAAATGGGATGGTTCATCGCAAACATTGGGAGATTAATATTAAAGATAATCCCCCAAGAATGGAAAAGAATCCTGTATAGCCTCAGGAGATGGACAGCTAAATCCTCAGAGCCAGTATACACAGTTATGCCATCCCACCCTGGGGACACAGACGTTGTTTTTGAAAGCAACATGCTCTAGAGGAGAAAGTAAATGGAAAAACAATATCATCTTGCTTTCCTAACCCAGAAAAGGAGCCCTGAACGTTCATGAAAACAATCTTTTATTGCAAGGGAAACAGAAGTTGAGATTTTTCTGTTCCTCATAAAACTGAGGCTAACTTGATTTAAACATGTCATAGCTTTCTGAAACTGTGAATTAGCAAAGAAAGAAAGTGTGCATTTTTATTCACATCTTCTCTGAAATACTGTCAGAATTAATATTTTCGGGGCTTTTTTCAGCATTACTGGCCAAAAAGAGGCAATGGTTTTCATTTCACATGAAGTAAGTTAACATTTAGATCATAAAACACAAAGGACACCACAAGTATTCAGAATTAATTACTTCTGACTAATTTGGACTGCTTGTTACATGTTTTAATCTGATACTTACTCTAGAAGGGAAATTTTTGTGTTAAAACTAATTAGAGCCTCCTTTTTCATGCGTGTGTCTTATATGACTTTTTTATTAGTGGTAGCAACACATGTTTTGCTCAAAATTAGGTCCATTATTTGTAGTTTTCCTGGGAGAGAGGGAAATAAAGGAATGGTTAATTCATTGTACTGGAGAAAGAGATTCTGTATTGTGAATGGCTCAATGTTTTATGAATTGCACTAGAATAAATTGGACTTTAAACAAATGGATTTGGGAGAGGAGGTTTGACAGTGAGGTGTTTTCATGCCTGCATTCCTGTAGACGGAAGACAGACAGCAGGAAAGGATGGGGGATGTTTATTCCTATTAAGTGTGAAGAAGAAGAAGAAGAGGATGAATAGTGTTTTCCTGGTCAAAACCAGTCAAGGCCAAAACTGAAAACATGGAAAAGAAATCACTGACAGTGGGTGTCATTGTTTTAGCTTGATCATTAGCAACTGCAGGATTTTGCCTGGGGTGGCTGCTTTCATTTGTACTGGCAGGGTGCAGGCAGTGGTTACTGCCCTACTGCTTCTCAAGGTCAGATCCTGATACAGTGGCCCTGAGACAATAGTTCTTAACAGCAGATTTCACCAGCTGGAATTCGTATTTTGCATTTACAGGCATAAAAATCTGGTCTTGACTGACTTGTTTTGTGAGCATTATTGCTGGTCTTTTGGTTTGTAGGTGGAAAAACGAATCTCTAGGACACAGAGTCATTGAATGGTTTGGGTTGGAAGGAACATTAAAGATCATCTACTTCCAACCTCTCTCTCCCTCCTTCCCCTAGCCATAGACACCTTCACTAGATCACAGAATCACAGAATCAACCAGGTTGGAAAAGACCTCAGAGATCATCAAGTCCAACCTATTACCTAATACCTAACATCTCTTGACAACTAAACCATGGCTCCAAGTGCCACAGACAATCTTTTTTTTAACACCTCCAGGAATGGTGACTCCACCACCTCCTGGGCAGCACATTCCAATGGGCAATTACTCTTTCTGGGAAGAACTTTCTCCTCACTTTGAGCCTAAACTTCCCCTGGCACAGCTTGAGACTGTGTCCTCTTGTTCTGCTGCTGGTTGCCTGGGAGAAGAGACCAACCCCCTCCTGGCTACAACCTCCCTTCAGGTAGTTGTAGACAGCAATGAGGTCTGCCCTGAGCCTCCTCTTCTCCAGGCTAAACACCCCCAGCTCCCTCAGCCTCTCCTCACAGGGCTGTGCCCCAGACCCCTCCCCAGCTTTGTTGCCCTTCTCTGGACACGTTCAAGTATCTCAATGTCCTTCTTAAATTAAGGAGCCCAGAACTGGACACAGTACTCAAGGTGTGACCTAACCAGAGCTTAGTACAGGGCAGGATGACTTCCCTGCTCCTGCTGGCCACACTATTCCTGATGCAGGCCAGGATGCCATTGGCTCTCTTGGCCACCTGGGCACACTGCTGGCTCATGTTCAGCCTACTATCAACCAGTACCCCCAGGTCCCTTTCCACCTGGCTGCTCTCCAGCCACTCTGTGCCCAGCCTGTAGTGCTGCTTGGGGTTGTTGTGGCCACAGTGCAGAACTCAGCACTTGGATTTGTTGAATGTTGGACTCTGCCCATCTGTCCAGCCCATCAAGGTCCCTCTGCAGAGCCTCTAACAGATCAACTCCAGCTCCTAACTTGGTGTCATCTGCAAACTTCTTGCTGATGGACTCAATGTCCTCATCCAGATTATCAATAAAGATACTGAACAGGATGGGGCCCAGCACTGATCCCTGGGGGACACCACTAGTGACAGGCTGCCAGCTGGTAGTGGCACCATTCACCACCACTCTCTGGGCCCTGCCATCCAGGCAGTTCTTAACCCAAGTTGCTCAGGATCTTGTCCAAACTGACCTTGAACACCTCCAGGGAGGGGGCATCTCCTGCTGCAGTACAGTGTTAGTCCTGGTGTGCCCTGGGGTGCGTGCAATCCCAGCACACCCACCTTTAGCAGATGGACAAGTCAGCCTTAGAAAGACTCACCTGGTGGTGTCTGACCTTTTACACTGATATGTGAGCATGTGCTCAGCTCTCTGCCTGTGGCCTTGCACATCCTTCTTCTTGGCATTCAGCTGGTCTCAAACAGGACACCTGGCAGCTGTTCCTCCTGCAGAGGAGAGCAAAAGATACCTCAGGTCAGAGGAAGGTGGTGGGCAGAGGTGCTATTGCCACCTGTCAGCAGAGCAGATGCAGCTGCCAGACCCAGCTCACTTTTAGCTCTTCATCCATAACATAGGAGGCTGTGCACTTACCTGCTCAGTTGCCAGCCTTTGCAGTGTCCAGTCATAGCATCATAGAATCATTTTGGTTAGAAGAGACCTTTAAGATCACCAGGTCCAACTGTTAATGCAGCACTGCCAGGTTACCACTAAACCATGTCCCTCTGCACCACATCTATAGAGCTCTGGAATCCTGACAGGGATAAGGACTCCAATGCTGCTCTGGGCAGCCTGCTCCAGGCCTTGACAACCCTTCTGGGGAAGATATTATTCCTCATGTCTAAACTAAACCTCCCCTGGTACAACTTGGGGCTGTTTCCTCTTGTCCTGTCACTTTATTCTAGGGAGAAGAGGCCAACCTCCACCTCCCACCTCAGGGAGTTGTGGAGGGCAAGAAGGTCTGCCCTCAGCTTCCTTTTCTCCAGACTAAACAACCTCACTTCCCTTAGCTGCTCCTCTTAAGACTTGTGCACTAGACCCCTAACCAGCTTCGTTGCTCCAGTTTGGACACGCCAGCACCTCACCATCTTTCTTGTAGTGAGTGCATCATCACTGTTGCTAACACTTACCTGCCCTTCCTTGGCTTTCCACTACTGAAAGAGAAGTGCATTTGAAACCTTCACTCTTATTTCTGGAGAAGACCTTGTTAACATGAAGTTTGCTGTCCACTCTTCACAGGCACTCATTGACACAGTACTTGTGTCCCTCTGGCAGGTATTTGCATACAGCAGAAACAAAGCAGATTTTTGCTTCTGTCACAGCTTTCCCCCCTTCTCCTGCAGCCACAGTGCCAGCCTTGAGCAAAGCCCAGATGATGCTTTGGATCCTCTGCCTCTCCTAGTCCTTAGGGTAGTTTGTTCTAGCTGTAGGGATGATCCTCTTCCAGAGGGCTGTTGCTGGTATCTAGATTGCAGGTCTAGGTAGGTGTTACAGAGAGAAACCATTGCAGTGGCCAAACTTCAGATGTCTTGAGGGTAGAGATCTCAAAGAAGAACTAGCTGTACCTTAGCACCCCCCCCCATTATATCTTCTGTTTGTGCAGTGTCACGAATCATGCAAGAAGAAAAAGTGGTTCATTGTCTGGACCCTCAGGGCATTGTATGACCAGCATGTTAACAACCAGCTTTGGAAATTGGTCTGGCACAAAGTAAGAGAGGGAGAGGACATGGGAAGATCTAGGCCTGAGCTCTTCAGCCATACAGAGAAGGAAGAGAGAGAAGACTAGCTTGGTGGCATCTGTCCACCTTTAGCCCTTAGCAATGCTAGCAGGAACCTTCATTGAATTGAAAGACATGGATTATTGGGGCCACTGGCAGCCCAGCCCACAGCCCAGGGTCAGTAAGATCTAATCTTGCTTCCTTGTAAGTCAGACTTGGAGAGTATATGGGTGTGAAGGTGTTGTACCTTTGCTCAGACAGATTCAATAGAGGAGGTTTAAAGTGTGGTGATACAAGGCTCAGACCTCACTGCTTGGCTATTTTGTCTCTGAGACTGTAAAAAAACAGTTCTGTTTGATTCTGAGAGGTCATTTCAGGCTTGTTTTCCTTTCTGAATGGATCCTTCTCTGGTTTCCAGGGACACTGGAGAGATTTACACATCTACTTTTGTTTCAGGCTTTCAAGTTTGGGGCAAAGTCTGCCTATTAACACACAGTTTCCTGTTTCACTTTGCTCTCTTCCTTTGGTTTTCTACACAACAACTTGTTAGGGTTGTCCCCTGTGACAGCACTTCCTTGTCAGTTCTCATCTGCTTTCTGTTAAGCCAAAGAGAACTTTGTCAACCAAGATTTGTAGGCTCTATGTTAGACACTAGACAACCAGTGTGTGCATGAGGCAGGTCAAAGATTGGCAGCACCTGTGTTGCAAAGGACTGTGGTGGTGGATGATGATTTGGAGCCTGCTCCTTGCCTCCTGTTGTTGCCTACTGTTAGATGGACACAACTGTCTGAGCCTTGTAGCTCAGCGAATATGGATTTCAGCTTCTTCTAGGGACACTACTGTTCCTAAGTTCAAAAAAACTTAAGTTTTGCCTGATTCAGGCCAGAGCTCTAGAGTATCAGACAGACTAGAGGGCTGGACAAAGAGGAACCTAATGAGGTTCAACAAGGATGAGTGCAGAGTCCTGCATCTGGGAAGCAATAATGAACTGCATCAGCAGAGGCTGGGAGGTGACCTGCTGGAGAGCAGCCCAGTGGAGAGGAACCTGGGAGTGCTGGTGGATAATGAGTTCTGCATGGGACAGCAATGTGCCCTTGTGGCCAAGAAGGCAATGGGATCTTAGAATCATAGAATCAGTCAGGGTTGGAAGGGACCACAAGGATCATCCAGTTCCAACCCCCCTGCCATGGCCAGGGACACCTCACACTACATCAGGCTGGCCAGAGCCTCATCCAGCCTGGCTGCAAACACCTCCAGGGATGGGGCCTCAACCACCTCCCTGCACAACCCATTCCAGGCTCTCACCACTCTCATGGGGAAGAACTTCTTCCTCATGTCCAGTCTGAATCTCCCCACTTCCAGCTTTATTCCATTCCCCCTAGTCCTGTCACTCCCTGATAGCCTAAAAAGTCCCTCCCCAGCTTTCTTGTAGCCCCCTTCAGATACTGGAAGGCCACAAGAAGGTCACCTCGGAGCCTTCTCCTCTCCAGACTGAACAGCCCCAACTCTTTCAGTCTGTCCTCATAGGAGAGGTGCTCCAGCCCTCTGATCATCCTGGTGGCCCTTCTTGGGATGCATTCAGAGAAGTGTGGCCAGCAGATCAAGGGAGGTTCTCCTCCCCCTCTGCTCTGCCCTGGTGAGGCCCCACCTGGAATACTGCATCCAGTTCTGGGCTCCCTAGGGATATGCTGGAGAGAGTCCAATGGAGGGCTAGAGGAATGAT